>NC_073307.1:87643313-87688965 GCF_027595985.1 Sorex araneus
CACCGAGACCCACAGACCCCACTCCGTCCAAATCGGCTTAGTGCTCACACCTGAGCAGATGGCGGAAGACCAATGAGGGGGACAATGTCACCCCAAAAGCCACGCAGCAAAACGTCCCCCAGAATTCAGGAATCTCCGAAGTGCCAGACTTTTCCAGCGAAGTCAGACTGAGGGGGGTTATTGTTGTTTGGGGGGCTTGGGGGTTGTCTGGGGTTTGTTTCTGCTTGGGGGGCCATGCCCAGCTGTGATCTGGGCTTAGTCCTATAGCTCTGTGCTCAGGGCTTTACTCCTGGGGGTGCCGGGGGACCCTGTGTGGCGCTGGGCACAAGCAGGATGCAAGGCAAGTGCCCTCACAGCTGGACCATCCCTGGACCCAAGCATTGGGGGGTTTCAGAAGAGAAGCAGTTGGGGGTCAGAGCGATAATGCAGTGGGCTGGGTGCTTGCCTGACACGCAGCTGACCCAGATTCAATCCTCGACATCCCATATGGTCCCCAAAGCAGCACCAGGAGGGAACCCTGATGCGGAGCCAGGAGTAAGCTCAGAGTAAGCCAGGGGTGGCCCAAAAACAGAGAGGGGGGGGGAGAGAGAGAGAGAAAGGAGATAGACAAGGAGAATGAGAGCGAGAGAGGGAGAGATACAGAGAGATAAAGAGAGTGAGAGAGAGCAAGAGACTGTGTGAGAGAGAGTGAGAGAGAGCAAGAGAGCGAGTAAGTGTGTAAGAGATGGAGGGGAGAGAAAGTGAGAGCGGAGGAGGGAGAGAGAGTGAGTGAGAGAGGGAGTGTGAGGGAGCGAGTAAGTGTGTAAGAGAGGGAGGAAGAGAGAGTGATCGAGACACGACAGAGAGAGGAGGGAGAGGGTGAGCGAGAGTGAGGGAGGAGAGGGTGATGGAGACCGAGAGAGGGAGGGAGAGAGGGTGAGCGAGAGTGAGGGAGGGAGAGAGGGTGATGGAGACCGAGAGAGGGAGGAGAGAGGGGTGAGCGAGAGGGAGAGAGGGAGAGAGAGTGATGGAGACCGAGAGAGGGAGGGAGAGAGCGAGAGGCAGGTGTGGCACTTGCTCTCCAGGAGCTGAGAAGACAAGGGTGGGTGCGGACCTGCATGTGGGATGTTGGGCTGCAGTGACCTCTGAGCCATGCCAGGTGGCCAGGGGGGCAATAGTCACTTGGGGCTAACCTGGCACTCCAGGGAGGACAGACCTGCTCCCGGAGGGCAAACCCCAGCTGCCGGCCCCTCTTCCGACAGCCACATGGTCCCTGAGAGGGGGCAAGGGTGCCCGTAGCACCTCTTCAGGTGGCTGATGCCGGGTCCCTCCAAGAACCTCATGAGACGCTGCAGTGCAGGGCTTGGCAGCGCTCTCTTGCCATGCCAGAGACCCTGAAAGATCTGAAGCCCCTGTGGGACTCAGATCCCAGCCCCCGCGCGCACACACACACACACACACACACACACACACACACACACACACACACTCAGCAGGGCCACCGCAGCCAATCACTCGCCTTTCTGAGACTGTTTCCTCCTTCTATTCAGAGGTGAGAAGAGTCATCTGGAGCCCAAAGCACAGACCCCGCTCTAAGGGACAGACAGGGACCCTCCGTTCGTTTCCTTCCTCAAAAAAATGCTCAGTAAACCCAGGACCAGAGTGACAGTGTTGGAACCAAAGTGCAGCCGTGTTAGTTGATAGCAGCCTTCTTGCTATTCTGTATGATTAAGTAGCCGACCGCGGAACTGGGCAGGAACCCGAGACCACATCTGGGGAGAGGCAACAGAACGAACAGAGAGTGCCAGCCGACCCGTAAAAAGAAGAATCTAGTGGTCTGCCGGGCATGGAAAGAATAGAACACAGGGGCACCCACAGGTGGCACTAACCAATCAGCTTACGGGTCAGTTAGGGAAACCCTTCCAGCAGTTGGTGGGGGTCGTACCCTGACCCGTTTATCTATGCGATACAGCCCTGGCTGGTCAGCCTATAACACTCTCTCTCTCTCTCTCTCTCTCTCTCTCTCTCTCTCTCTCTCTCTCTCTCTCTCTCTCTCTCTCTCTCTCTCTCTCTCTCTCATTAATAAAATCTTTGAACTCCTTACGGGCATTTTGTGATCAAATCACAGACCATAACAGTAATACAGTGGGTAGGGCACGTGCCTTGCCCCCGGCCGACCCGGGTTCAATCCCCAGCATCCCACATGGTCCCCTAAGCACCGCCAGGAGTAATTCCTGAGTGCAGAGCCAGGAGTAATATCTAAACGCTACTGGGTGTGGCCCAAAAACGGGGGGCGGGGGGGGACACTCATTAAGTGAAAACAATTTCCCAAGTTGCCCCACTTCATTCTAAGGCCTGGGTTCCATCTGATTAATAAATAAATAAAAATTCTTTCTGGAGCGGTCTGAGAGCGGTCTGAGAGATAGTGTTTGGCCTCGAGTGCAGCAGACTCTGGTTTGATCCCTGGCACTGCAGAGGGTCCCCCTGAGCACCACCAGGAGTGATCCCTGAGCACCAGAATCCAGGAGGAAGCCCTGAACATTTCCGGGTGTGATCCGAACCCCTCTTCCCTGCCAAAACCAAAACAAATCACTGTATCACTGTCATCCCGTTGCTTAGCGATTTACTCGAGCGGGCACCAGTAACGTCTCTATTCCTCCCAGCCCTGAGATATTAGCAGCCTCTCCTTATTCGATATGCCAAAGACAGTAATGATAGGTCTCCTTCCCGTGACCCTGAAAATCAAAACAAAACAAAACAAAAAAAACACCCTCTTCCTGGAAAGTAAATGGGGAAGGGGGGGTGGGGTGGAGACAAAGAGCAAGAACAATGGTCTCTGGAGTTCATTTCTTTAGCAGCAGGGGGCACCCGGGCCAGGCTCAGGGGGTTCAAAGACCCCCACTCGATGTTCCCAGCTCCCAGCCAATCAGGGCAGGGCAGTTCACAGAGCAGCACAAGGGCTAAGGATGTGGTGATGCTGAGGAATGACCAAGGCCACACTGGGGCGGTCCAGGCCACCCGGGCAGTGCTGGGAGCCCCTGGGACACACCCAACAGTGCTCGAGGACCCCTCACCAGGCTCCCTGAACCGTGCGGTACCAGGAACGGAGGCACATGCTATGCACATGCCATAACCTCTGTACTGTTTCCGTCTCCCACCCCTGGAGTCGGTCCCCGAGCAGCGCTCAGGGACTACCCAGGCCTTCCCTCCCCAGGGGTGCTGAGGACGGGCAGGGCAAGTGGTTTCAGGGAAACCTGAAACTCAGGGCCAGGCCTGCTCCACCCGCCATGAGCCGTCTCCCCTCAGACCTGGCTCCCAGTTTGGAGAAAGTCGGGAGACAGTTGACTTTCCCTGGCCACAAGGAGCCCCACTAGGTCATGAAACTCCCCGCCTTTGTGGTCCCCTGGCCGATTCCTTGGACCCAGGGCAGTAAACTGTTGACCAGACACAGCTGCGGACGCTACTGGGATATTCCGCCTGCTTCAACCCATGTTTCCCGTGGGTGGAGAAGGCGGTGGCCGTTCACGGGATTTCTAGGGCTACTGACTGATGCCTTGGGAAGAAGATGGACAGCCAGGGCTGACCAGACACGGCAGGGTGGTCCTAGACCTCGGTAGGGACAGGCAGATGCAGAGAGCAGGAATGCAGTCACCACATTCCCAGCTGCGATGGTCAGGGAGGAGGTTGGGGCATCTGAAGGAGCCCTCTAGAGTCCCCCTGGGCCTGACTCCCCCGAAAGCAGCCCACAGGGCAGCTGGCGATGTCTGGCCACGTGGAACAGAAGCCGCTTCTACGCTGGGAGGTCCTGACCCCTGGACAGCCAGTCCCGAGTCGCTTCTCCTTGCCCAGCCTGGCTGAGGCAGCCGCCCACAGACAGGAAGTGGCTTGTGCCAGTTGGAACCTCAAGGCCTGTGGGTGGGAAAAGGTCTTTACACCTAAGTCCATCGATATCTCTCAGACCCACTTACTAAGTGGCGCAGGACTGGGGCGCCCCTACTCCCACCAGACCCCCACCAGGCCCCACCAGGCCCCACCAGGACCCACCACCTCACACATGTGAGTTCCTGCCTCTGTGCTTCCAGTTCTCTGGGTTAAGGAGGGAGGTCATGTGTGTGGGTGGGTGTTGATTTTTTTTTTTTTGCTTTTTGGGTCACACCCAGCGATGCACAGGGGTTACTCCTGGTTCTGCACTCAGGAATGACTCCTGGTGGTGCTCAGGGGACCCTATGGGATGCTGGGGATCGAACCCGGATCAGCCATGTACAAGGCAAATGCCCTCCCCGCTGTGCTATCGCTCCAGCCCCGTGTGTTGATTTTTGAGTCACACCCAGCAGTGTTTACTCCTGGGTCCATGCTCAGGGATCACTCCTGGCAAGATTTAGGGGGTCATGTGCTATGCCAAGAAATGAAACCTGGGTTGGCTGTGAACAAGGCAACCCCCTTACCCCTGTATTATCTTCTGGTCCCAAGGTGAGAGGTGTGGAGTAAGTGGGAATTCAGGGGCTCTTGCTCAGTTCACCCATTCTTCCGCCCAGACTAGAGGCTCAAGCCCAGAGAATCCCCTCCATGTGCCCACACTCCCTCGTGAGGAGAGGAGACAGTGGTGAGATCCAGCTCCAAACAGGCGGACTTCTTTGGGCAGAGTCCGCCATAAGGATGCAGGTTTCTCTGCCACCCGAGGCCACCCCAGCAAGCTCATGTAGTGAGGTGCTAATCAAACGGGAAAATGCAGGGGAACACACAGGCAGCCTATGATCTGCTCGTTAGACAGCCGCTAAGGGCCAGAGATATAGTACAGTGGGGAAGGTGTTTCCCTTGCCCGCAACCAACCTGGATTCAATTATCCCCCATGAACACACGCTGCATGTGATTCTACAGGCTCCACCGGGAATGATCCCTAAGCACAGAGCCAGGAGTGAGCCCTGAGCACAGCTGCGTGTGGCCCCCCAAACAAACAAACATATGTCCAGAGAAAGATGTGTAGATATGGGTATATAGATAAAGGTAACATCAATGGTTAGAGCCAAGTACCTAAAATGTGAGAGTAAAACACCGCAGGAGAAGGATGTGTCACGGATCACCCCCGTCTAAAGCACACTGGAATATCAGCTCAGGCCGGAAGGGAATTCTACGCTATTTAATCCATTGCAATTTGCTTGCCAGCAAGGTTCTTTGAACATGTTGGACGAAGTGAGTAACTCTTAATGGGCAGGCAGAAACTCACTTCCTTTCCATTGATCTGAAAGCCAAAGATATAATTAGACCCTAAAAGGGTTTCACGGCCCAGCCCAGAAGGGTGGGGACAGTGGGGCAGGTGAAGCCACCACACCTGGTCTCCAAACCACAGCCAGGTGTAGCCAGGCCAGCTCCCGCAAGCAGTGGGGTGCAGTGCTAGGATGTTGCTCAATGGCAGAGGCTGAGCTTCCCGGTCCAGAGATGAGCGTTCCGGACCCTCACAGGCTGTAGCTGAGGCACCCCCAAAACAGTGGTGAGCACCAGCCCGGTACAGGGCCAGAACAGAAGAGAAAGAACCCTGAAGAAATTGATAATTCACTCCCAATCAAGTCTGCATGGGCACATAGTAGGGTGTTTGTTCCCACCATCATGAGGATACTGATTAAGCAAACTCTTAACCATTAGAAATAACCAATCATGGAAAGTTGAGTGAAATGAGTCTGGAAAGAAAGAGACAGACATAGAAAGATCGCACTCATCTGTGGAATATAAAGTAGCAGAATGGGAGAATAACACCCAAGAGTAGTAGAGATAAGCACCAGGAGGTCTGCCCCACAGCCTGGAATCTGGCCTCACATGCTGGGGGAAAAGGCAGCTGAGATAGAGAAGGGAACATCTAGTAGGGAATGTTGGGAGGACCCACTCGGATTGAAAGCTGCGTGCCAAAAGTAGACTATAGACCGAACATGATGGCCACTCAGTACCTCTATTGCAAACTACAACACCCAACAGGAGAGAGAACGAAAGGGAATGCCCTGCCGCAGAGGCAGGGTGGGGTGGTGGAGGTTGGGGTGGGGATGGTGGGAGGGATGCTGGGAACATTGGTGGAGGAGAATGGGCACTGGTGGAGGGATGTAAACAAAATGCAAACATGAAAGTTCATACGTTTGTAACTGTACCTCACGGTGATTCACTAATAAAAATTTTTTTAAAAAAGGAAATAATCGATGCAGGACCAGAGCAATAGTACAGCAAGCAGTGTGCTTGCTTTGCATGCTGTTAATCCAGGTGCGACCCCCAGAACCCCATATGGTCCCCTAAGCCCACCAAGAGTGATCCCTGAGTGCAGAGAGAGGAGTAAGTCCTAAGCACCACTAAGTGTGGCTCCAAAACAACAATATGAAGAAACAGCAGCTGCACACACAGAGACAGAACAATCTAGAAAACAGTGTTAAGAGAAAAGCCTCCGCCACAGCACAGATGCCAGGGCAGGGGTGGGTGTACGGGACACTGGGCCAGTGGTGGGGTAGAGTGACTACACATCATGAACATTCACGCTAGTGTAACCATGTCATTTAAATTATAATTAAACTGTATAAAAGTCAATAAACAAAGGAGCTTGCGGAAGAGGGCGGGGGTGGCTGCGGTGACTGAACAGAGCCCAGTGACAGGATGGCTGGGCACAGAAATCCGAACTATTCAAAACAGAATGTCGTGACTGTTGGGGAGTTCAAAATTGGTTTGATCTGCGGGGATCAAGAGATTCCATGGGGCGACGTGGCCAGTCCCACTCTGCTGCAGAGGCGGTTGGATGTAGATGTTCTTATTACATACACACATTTGAAGTGTTTGAGCATGAAAAGAAGTCTTGCATTAAACCAGGTTCTGCCACTGGAGCCTTAGAATCAAATATTATTCATTTGAGTCGATGGGCAGTCAGGCTTCTACAGCTATTGCTCACTTATATCAACTGGAGAGGATGTGAAAGTAGAACAAATCGAAATGCAAAAGTCTTCACTGTCACTGTCACTGTCATCCCGTTGCTCATCGACTTGTTCAGCAGGTACCAGTAAGGTCTCCATTGTGAGATTGGCTGTTACTGTGTTTGGCATGTCAGATATGCCACGAGTAGCTCGCCAGGCTCTGCCGTGTGGGCGAGATACTCTCGGTAGCTTGCCGGGCTCTCCGAGAGGGGCGGAGGAATTGAACCCGGGTCAGTTGCATGCGAGGCAAACGCCCTACCCACTGTGCTATCGCTCCAGCCCTACAGAGCTTTTGGCTGCAAAAATCTTAAAGCCAAAAAATTAATAATTAGGGGACAGAGCAACAGTACAGCAGGTAAGGCACTTTCCTTGTACACAGCCAACCTGAGTTCAATGCCCAGCACCGCGTATGGCCCTGTGAATACTGCCAGGAGTGACCCCTGAGCACAGGGTCAGGAATAAGTCCTGAGCACTACTGAGCCTGGGCCAAAACTCATAAGCAAATAAGTCAAATCACTGGAAAGGATAAAGAAAATGTGTTTTTATGGCCAGAATGTAAGACTTCTGAGCTGTAATATGTGTATAAGGCCCACTGCCATTTATAACCACCTCAGGGGAACCAGAGGACACTGCACTAGTGACATGTTGGACAGAGGAAGACACCATCTGATTCCCTTCAACTGTGGTAAAGGAACAAAACACAAGTAAATCCAACTAAACAACACCAAACTTTCTGTTGATGAGAACTAGCATCATTATTGGAAAGAATGGGAAGGTGAGACGAATGGCTCTGGTCAAATTGGTCAAGCAGGACACTGATGAGTGGAAAGTAGAATTCTGGTTGGAAACATAATGTCGCATATAGAGGTGTTGATTTCAAAGGCTATGTACCTGAAACCTATATCACTGTATCACTGTCATCCCATTGCTCATTGATTTGCTCAAGCAGGCACCAGTAAGGTCTCCATGGTGAGACTTGTTGTTCCTGTGTTTGGCATATCAAATACGCCAACGGGGAGCTTGCCAGGCTCTGCTGTGCAGGCGGGATACTCTCGGTAGCTTGCCAGGCCCTCCAAGAGGGGCAGAGAAATCGAGCCCGGGTCGGCCGCATGCAAGATGAACGCCCTACCTGCTGTGCTATTGCTCCAGGACTGGAGAGATAGAACAGTGGGTAAAAAATAACCTAGAAAATCTTCCTGAAGGAAGAGTTCATAGGGGTGAGTCAGGGAGGGAGGAGATCTTGTCTACACAACAGTACAACAGTGCCAGGACATACCCCAACCCAACACAGAGGATCCTGGTGATCAGTTACCCCTTTCACACCACCCCCATTTCCAGTCAAAGTCAGAAAAATCCAAAATAAAGCGGGCGGGGAGGGAGGTGCGGGGAGTGGAGCAAAGGGCAATACTGTGATCATAAAGTCCAAGTGTACCAAGACAGATGCAAGTGAATTTTTATATCAGCGATAAACAAATTTTTTTATAGGGGCAGGTTGATGATGTTGCACGGGGCATACTCAGGCTAACAAAGTATGTCGCATTGATCTGAAAGTTCAATTTAATTTAGGCATCTTGAAACTGGCTCCATCTAGCATCTGCACATACGAGGAGTAATCACAGTAACTGCCTTGGTGGCTGATCAGCTGCCTTGTTTCATCTTCATAACAACACCACGAAGCAAGGATAGTTATTTCCCTTTCATAGACTTTGACTTGATAGAATCGAGTTGCCTGCCCGTGGCGGTGAGGCGAAGTTGATGCCAGGTCTGGCATGGGAACATCTGTCTTCCAACCCCATGGCTCACCCAATCAAACATGGTGCTGTTCCCAGCCTTTCCCCCTACCAGCCAAAGACAGCATGTGCCCTTCAGATCTCCACGGCCCCAGAACCAAACATAGTTAAGACCCAAGCTTTATGAATCCTTCCCAACAGACCCCAACTGGAGGTACCCTGTGAGCTGTAGGTCCAAAAAAAATGGAAATAATTTAAGCACATTAAGGGCCATGATGCAGAGACTCACAAATGGATCTCAGAATCAAGGAGCTCACTGCAGGGATGGCTCTAGACCCCAATTATTTAAATTTTCAGAATCCTAGGAGTGCGCGGCCACAAAAGCAGCCGCACAATATCTCATACTATTTTTTTTTTTTTTTGCTTTTTTGTTGAATCACTGTGAGATAGATCCTTACGGACATAAGGGTCTATGGAACTCTTACACTATTCACCACAAGCAATAGAAAATAAATTACCTAGCATCTGCCTGTGGGGCAGACTTGAGTGGAGGTGGGAAAGTTTGATATAATGGTGGTGGGAAGGTGTAATGGTGGTGGGGTTGGTATTGAAATATTGAATTTAATTGATTATTGTGAATAAATTTATGAAAATAATTTTTTTAAGTGGAAATCAACAGTCCTGCCTGAAGGAAGATTCCAGGGGCCTAGGAAGAGCACAGTCTCCCTTTCCTGGTAAAAAGACCGAAGAGAAGGACAGCTTCTGGCTCAAGACTCAGAGAAGCAGCAACATAGGGGAGGTGACAAAGCTCTGAGCAAGTCCACTTACCATCTTGTCTGGGGACAGAGACAAATGCATGACCCTAGGGGTTCCTTCCAGTTTGGAAACAGCATTAGCCTGAATTTTACAAAATATGTTTCTAATGGCATGGCACCCCAGCCTTCAGGAGAACATCTTCTAAAATAGTCATAATGAGCATTTATTGAGTGCCTGCTAAATACCAGGCATCATCCCAGATGCTCTCCTTGATGCAAAGCTACATCAGGGCATCTGTTATTTTTCAGATGAGGAAACTGAGATACCAGTGGGTGACTTATTCATTCGATCAACACTCATTTCGTACACCCCACTTGACTGTTTACACTGACTGGGGATACAGCAGTGAACCAAACAAGATTCTTCCTCCATGGAACTACTGGGGATCTAGATCAAATTCAGAAAAATCTATCAGGTAGATATTTCAGGTAGCAACGCTACGTGCAATAAAGTGAAGCAAACCCAAGGAATCTCCAGAGTGGTCGCGGCAGGGTAGTTCGGCTAAGGTAGTCAGGGGAGATGACTGGAAGGTAACATTTGAGCAGAAGTCTGAAGATACACAGAGGTCCAGGGAAGGGTGTCTGAGGCCCAGGGAACAACCAGAACAAAGCGTAACTGGCATGTAATCAAGATAAAGCAGCTGGCCGGAGCTGGTGAAAGAGGGTGGAAATAATAGAAGAGCTTGGAGGGAATAACAAAGGCAACTAATGTTTAAGGAATGACTACAATATGGAGAAATGAATGGCTAAGTAAGCGGGCACATGAATAGGTGAGCACCTGCATGGAAAGATGGATGGATACACAGATGGGTGTGTGGGAGAGTAGAGGGATGGATGGGGGTGAATGGATGCATAAATGGACAGATGGAAAGATGGATGGATGGACGGATTGTGAATGGATAAGTGGACAAATGGGTGGATGGATGGAAGGATGGATGATGGATGGATGGAAGGATAGGCAGACAAATGGATACTTGGATGGATGGGCGGGTGGGTGGATGGATTGATGGATGGAAAGCTCTATGAATAGGTGAATGTGATAGATAGATCGTTATTGTTGGTAAATATATTTCCATGACTGCTTTCAGATTGATATGGCACACAGGTAAGAATATAAATTTTAAAAAAAACGTATTCTATGAACACACAAGTTGATCAAATACACCCGATTTTCAGTTCCCAAGTAATCAGCTCCCCCCGGGGGACCCAGCTAGACACAATCCTTAATGAAATAAATCCCCTGTAGGAGGATGCTGACTTGGAGTTCAAAAGGCAGCCCATGGGGCTGGAGGGGTAGAACTGCAGGGAGGGCGTTTGCCTTGCACTCGGCCAACCTGGGTTCAACTCCCAGCATCCCATATGGTCCCCCGAGTACCACTAGGAGTGATTCCTGAGTGTATGAGCCACGAGTAACCCCTGTGCATCACCGGGTGTAACCCAAAAGCCAAAAAGCAAAAGGCAGCCCAGTCATCATCCCAAGGAAACCATTACTCAAAGGCACGAAGAGCCAGGAAAGACGCTCTCGCTTTTCATCTCAAGCTAGATCAACCCCCACTGGCCAGATACACATCCCCCCTGGTCCCCTCACTGCTGGGGACGAGGCACTAGCTCTCCCCAAACACCTCCTCCAGTCCTGGGGCAAGAAAATCTGGTTTGTCCACCAGTAAGGCACAAGAAAGGGCCACCTGTGAGAACAAAGCCAGGGCACCCCACAGGTGACCGGATGGCCAGTGTGGCCTGCTGCCTGGGTCACACGCCCACCGCACACCAACCTCACCTCCAAATCCTTCTCCAGCTCCAGCCCAGCCTCCATCAGGTTGCGCTCAAACTCCTCTCGTTGTTCCTTCCTCACCTCCTCCTGGGCATCTAGTGGCCCCAGTTCAATGTCCCCCTGGCCCCCAGCATGTTTGCCAGTTTCCCCGTTGGCCACGCCGTGGCCCGGGGAGCCTGGGTGCGCCCCACGCTTCCGGTAGTGGTAGACGAGCACGTAGTCCACCTTCCTCTGGTTGTCATAGAAGTGCATGCGACTCTGACGCGCCTCCGAGGACCTGGGGTCATTGACATCCAGGTAGTTATTGATGACCTGGCCAGAGACAAGAGAACAGGGACAGCAGGGTCACATGAGGCCAGGGCGAGAGGCAGAAAAGGCCAGCTGGGTGCCCTGGGCACAGGAGACGCCCAAGGAAGCCACGCTTCCGGGCTCAGAGGACCCAGGTGCCCCAGAGAAAGAACAGAGTGGTCCAAGTTCATGGGTCACAGCCAGCCCACCTAGCCCTCCACCACCCAGCCTGGGCATCTTCGGTGCCTCGGGGCTGCCCCAGCCTACAGACACACACTATGCACGCACACAGCGGCTTCCACATGCAGCTGCAGGAATAGAGTCCCGTGCTCACATCTGCTCCACACAGCTGGCTGAGTTTAGAATCCCTGCATGCGCGAGCACACACACGTGCACGCGCATGTGCGTGCACATGCACTCGCGCACACGCACATATGCACATGCGCGCGCACACCTGCGCACACGCACACGCGTGCGCACATGCGTACATGCACACGCATGCGCACACACACCTGCGCATCCCCCAATACACTGCTGCACACAGCAGCCCCTACACGCCCCAGGACACCCCCGCCCGGTGCCCACCACCTCGCTGGTCCAGAGCCTGTGTGCAGACGCTGCAGGCTACACAGCCCTTACATACCGGCAGACGCTCTGGATCCATTGGAACAAAGGCTGGTGTCTAATCGCCTGGCACACCCCACTCTCACCCCACGGGATTCCCTAGACACAGGGTCCCTCACAGCCCCACATCCTCCTCCTCCTCCTCCTCCTCCTCCTCCTCCTCCTGCTCTTCTCCAGCCGCGGACCCGGCCAGAGATGCAGGGCACTGAGCCTGCTTAAGGAGGTGGGAGGAGAAAGAGCGGGGCGGAGAGGAGGGGAGGGACCTGCTTCTCCGCTCCCTTTGGGTGTTGCCCTGTTTATTATGCTTTGATACCCAGCTGCTCGGCAGCCACCTGAGAGGTCACCTGGGCAACCAGGTGGTGTGTGGGGCACAGGGGACAGCTCAGAGCCACCGCGGCAGAGTCCCAGCTGGGAGGGCCTCCAGGAGTCTGGAGGTCCTGGTTGTCCTCCCGCCCTGAACCACCAGGGGTGTTGGGACACGGTCACGGAGAGACCCTCACACACACACACACACACACACACACTGTCCCCCACATCCAACCAAAGGACCCCCCAAGGGAGGGCCACACCCCAGCCCCAGTACTCACAGAGCTAGTGCTCCTCCCACTGACCAGCCGGCCAGGCGCTTCGAGGGAGCTTCCCGGGGTGCCCACCTTGAGGAGCTGCTGTCCAGACTGAGGGTGCTGGGTCCCTCTGGCTGCTGCCCGGGGGCTCGGCCGGCGTGGGGAGCCGGGGAGCGTGGGGATATCTGTTAGGGCACAGACCGGGAGGCAGAGAGATTCAGGGGTTGCAGACCACACGCAGGGAGAAACAGGGGAACCGTGTGTCTCCCAAGGCTGCCTCCCGGGGGCATCCTCGGCCCCTCTGAGCCAGGCCCACCCTGGCCACAGCACAGGAGAGAGCGAAGGAAGTTCAGTGGGATCTCCCCCAAACACACACACACACATACACAGCATGCATGTACATATCACACACACCAACGTGTGCATATATACATGCACAAGTGTGTGTGCACGTGGATATGTATATACATGGGTGTACACATGTACATAGTAGCACGTATACATTCACATGTGCACAATGTGAACACGCACACGTGCATGTGTGCACAAATACACACTAGCATCGTGCACACTCACACGTGCACATACAGGGTGTGGAGGCATGAGCAGGTGCTGCTTCCCCGGTTACCATCATCTCATACAAGCCCCCGGCTAGAGGAGAGCAGTGGTGTCAGGTAAGCCCAGGTGCCTGGGGCGCCCCCTACAGAGATTCCTTGAATGAACAGCGAAGGTTTGAGGACCCCACCAGACCAGCGGGCACCTGGGCCGGCCCCACACTCATTGGGAAGAGAGAACAGACCAGCTGTGAGCTTGCCAAGAGCAGAGAGACCTCAAAAAATGACCTCTCCTGGGGCTGGAGCGATAGCACAGTGGGTAGGGTATTTGCCTTGCACGTGGATGACCCGGGTTTGATTCCCAGCATCCCATATGGTCCCCATAAATATGGTCCCCTGAGCACTGCCAGGAGTAATTCCTGAGTGCAGAGCCAGGAGTGACCCTTGTGCATTGCTGGGTGTGACCCAAAAAGCAAAAATAAATAAAAGTGACCTCTCCCTGCTTTGAGGGGTCTCCACACACCTGCTGTTCCCACCACGCCTCCCTGAGCCCCTCTGTTGGAGCAGCCTCTCCGCAATCTGCAACAGCTGCCAGCAGCTCCCCTACCTAAAGGGAGGGGGACCCAGAGAGTACTGCAATCCTCCACTGCAGAATTAGAATGGGTTGAGGGTTGGGGACAGAGTGATAGTACAGCAGGGTAGGGCGTTTGCCTTGCACACACACACAACCCAGATTCAATCCCTGGCATCCCATATGGTCCTCCAAGCACCACCAAGAGTAATTCCTGGGGCTGGAACACAGGCAGGTAGGGCGTTTGCCTTGCACTCGGCCAACCCAGGTTTGATTCCCAGCATCCCATGTGGTCCCCTGAGCACCGCCACGAGTAATTCCTGAGTGCAGAGCCAGGAGTCAAGAGATAATACATCAGGTAAGGTGTTTGCCTTGCATGTGGGAGACCAGGGTTCAATCTCCAGCGTCCCATATAGTCCCCCAAGCACCACTAGGGGTGATTCCTAAGTACAGAGCGAAGGAGTGACCCCTGAGCATCTCCAGATGTGACACAAAAAGCAAAAAAAGAAGAATATATAAAAGAATTGGGAGACATACAGTGTTACTGATCCTTTTCTACGTTGTTTTGGGCCACACCAGCCGTGCTTAGGGTCTGTTCTGGGGGTGTTTGGGCTTGCTCCAAATAGTGCTTAAAAGGCAGGGGCCAGGTTCTATGGGGACAGGAGTCCTCCTCACCTCGTCACACATGACTCCACGTAAGACTGAGCCAGGTCAAAGGGCAGCTCTGCTGGCCACCTGCCTCATCTATACTGGCCCACTAATCCCTCGCACTCCTGCACCTCAAAGGGATGCACATAACCACATTACTCCACCCTCCGTCCCACCCAAAGCCCCTCCCTGCCCTTCCATGACCAGAGCAGAGTCCTGAGAGTGACCTGCAAGCTGCTCCAAGTATTCCCCAGCCTGACCCCCACCCTCCTTCCCACTGACCCACCTCTTTGACACTTGGGCTTTTCTGGATGGTTGTACTAGTTTGATAGGAAGTGGAGGACCCAGGAGTCCAGTCTGACTTAACCTAAACAGTAGGTTAACGATGATAATAATAATGAGGAGAAGGAAGAAGGGGGAAGGGGGCGAGGATGGTCCATTCTGAGTGTGGAGGATGGGGAACAAAGAGTGGAGAGTGTGTTCTGGTCTCCATCACACAATGGGGGCACCTGCAGGTCCTCTGAGTGCAAGGCCAGGGTCAAGCCTCTCGGTCAGGCTGAGAAGCACCAGGTGGTGACTGGACCACAGGTGAGCCGCATCCACAGTCACCTGAGCTACAGGGAAGCACGGCAACCAGGAGGTGCTCCTTGTTGCTCTACAGCCACCCAGGCCTGGCCTCCCGCACCCATTACGTGCATGACCACGACATCAGGAAAATCTTGGATTGTTCTGGGTTTCGTTTGTACCGCTGTGATTTTTGTAGGCCAGGAGAGGAAAGCTGGGACAGTTCTTGCCTCAGAGGGTTAGTGTAGAGACACAGAGTGTTCAAAAGCTTTGGACATCGGGAGTTGTGGAACACAGGAGGCATCATTGGATAAAAATTCCAACTGGAATTTCAGGACCTACCCCCTTTCTTAAAAAAAAAAAAAAGTTATTTTTCAATTTTTTTTTAATTGGATCACCGTGATATACAGTTACAAAGCTTTCATGCTTGAGTTTCAGTCATGCAATGCTCAAACACCCATCCTTCCACCAGTGCACATTTTCCACCACCAAGGTCACCAGTATCCCTCCGCCCTCTTCCCTCCCCTCCCCCTGCCTCCATGGCCTGCCCCCTCTCATCTCTGTCTGCCCCCCGCAACCTCTGCACTTCATCCTGGCCACTCTGCCCCAATTCCTGAACATTCTCTCTACTCCTCCCCACCCATCTGCTGATGAGCTGCTTCCTTCTGGAAACTCCAGGCAGGTGCAAAAGCCCAGCCCTAACTTCCAGAGAGCTACAAGGACGCCGATTTCCTTACTCCCCCAGGACCACCTCACACCTGGTTTTGCCCTTAAAACGCCTCTGGTTAGGGACAAACTAGCCCCTTGCTAGTCGTTGTGGGGTAGCCAAGCCCCACCATCACTGAAGGGCTGCAGGTTAGAAACACGGGCCAGTGAAGAAGGCGCAGGACCCAAAAGTCTGGTGAGAAGACCAAGAGAGCTGGGAGAGGCAACTCAGAGTGAAAACGGGGATAGGAGATGTTTTCAGGGCTTCTCACCGTCTTCCTTTCTTTCTGTCTGTGTACTCTGCCCAAGGCCCCTATCCCCGGGGAGCCCCTTTTCTAGCTGCACAGTGGCAGCCATGGTGGTCTTTAGAATCCATTTCTTCCTTCCGGGTTGATTGTCTTGGCTCAGAAGCTATTGGAAATCAAAGCAAAAATTGCCCCTCTGATGCCCCAAGACAAGGAAAAGGGGGTGTTTTGAAAACTCAGGGGCTATGTACACCTCCCACGTCTCCTGATTTATAGGGCAGGGGAGGGACATACTTGCCAAGAGAATATTCTACAAGCACTGGCCTAGGGGGCCCCGTAAGGTTGTGGCGGGGGGAAGAGATGCTGGAAGTCAGGTGCTCTTTTGAGACCTTTCAGATCCTCAGGCTCTCTGCCGCTTTGTCTGGAACTTTCTAGGCCAGGTCAGAGTTCAGAGGGGCATAGAAGAGGCTACGCGGGACCCAGGGAGGGCAGGAAGCTAGAGGCTCGGGGGAGAAGGAGATACAACTAGGAGCAAGCAGGGGCGGGCGGTGGGCATACAGCAGGAAGAGGATTTGGGTCAAGGCTCAGAGGTGAGTGAGGGAGGGAGGGAGGGAGTGAGGGAGGGAGGGAGGGAGGGAGTGAGGGAGGGAGTGAGGGAGGGAGTGAGGGAGGGAGTGAGTGAGGGAGGGAGGGAGGGAGTGAGGAGGGAGAGAGGGAGGGAGTGAGTGAGTGAGTGAGTGAGAGAGTGAGTGAGGGAGGGAGGGAGGGAGTGGGTGAGGGAGGGAGGGAGGGAGTGAGTGATGGAGGGAATGAGGGAGGGAGGGAGGGAAGGAGGGAGGGAGTAAGTGAGTGAGTGAGGGAGTGAGTGAGTGAGTGAGTGAGGGAGGGAGGGAGGGAGGGAGGGAGGGAGTGAGGGAGGGAGTGAGTGAGTGAGGGAGGGAGGGAGGGAGGGAGGGAGGGAGTAAGTGAGTGAGTGAGTGAGGGAGTGAGGGAGTGAGGGAGTGAGGGAGGGAGGGAGTGAGTGAGTGAGTGAGTGAGTGAGTGAGTGAGTGAGTGAGGGAGGGAGGGAGTGAGGGAGTGAGGGAGTGAGGGAGTGAGTGAGTGAGTGAGTGAGTGAGTGAGTGAGGGAGGGAGGGAGGGAGTAAGTGAGTGAGTGAGTGAGGGAGTGAGGGAGTGAGTGAGTGAGTGAGTGAGTGAGTGAGTGAGTGAGTGAGTGAGTGAGTGAGGGAGGGAGGGAGGGAGTGAGGGAGTGAGGGAGTGAGGGAGTGAGTGAGTGAGTGAGTGAGTGAGTGAGTGAGTGAGGGAGGGAGGGAGGGAGGGAGTGAGTGAGGGAGTGAGGGAGTGAGTGAGTGAGTGAGTGAGTGAGTGAGTGAGTGAGGGAGTGAGGGAGTGAGGGAGTGAGGGAGTGAGTGAGTGAGTGAGTGAGTGAGTGAGTGAGTGAGGGAGTGAGTGAGGGAGTGAGTGAGTGAGTGAGTGAGTGAGTGAGTGAGTGAGTGAGTGAGTGAGTGAGTGAGTGAAGGAGGGAGGGAGGGAGGGAGTGAAGGAGTGAGTAAGGGAGGGAGAGAGTGAGTGAGGGAGTGAGTGAGTGAGTGAGTGAGTGAGTGAGTGAGTGAGTGAGTGAGGGAGTGAGTGAGTGAAGGAATGAGTGAGTAAGGGAGGGAGAGAGTGAGTGAGTGAGTGAGTGAGTGAGTGAGTGAGTGAGTGAGTGAGTGAGTGAGTGAGTGAGTGAGTGAGGGAGGGAGTGAGTGAGTCAAGGAGGGAGGGAGGGAGGGAGGGAGTCAGCCAGGCCAGGGAGGATTCCAGAGCGTCCCCAACCCCCCCAGGAGGAGGTTCCCTGCCGGACTTCAGGGCTCTCCCAGCATCCCTGATGGCGTCATTATGCTCTCATTAATCACCACTGTCAGGGAAAGTGTGAAGCTCTCTGGATCCTGGAGCCCTTTAGCTCAGCAGCTCTCAGCCACGTCCCCCAGCAGAGCCCAAGGGGACACCGGGCAGTCACATCCTCCGGCAGAGTCCAGGCAGCGAAGGCCACGAGGCCTCCCTGGGGAGACTCAGAGAGAACCCGGCCACTCTGGGGCTCGCCCTGCGCCTTCCCCCGGCACCCCGGGATGAACAGGTGCCCTTCCAGAGGGACTTGCACTCCCTCTGAGCTTGGACCCTGGCTTCCTGGCTGAGTGTGACCGGGAGCGACGGTTCAAGTTGGAAGGGGCTTTGCCTTTGAAGTGTGGGTCCAGTAGCTGACGCCCCATCCTCGGCCCCTCCTGAACGTCTTGGGGAGCAGCCAGAGTGACATTATGACCCTCCAGCCTCCTTGGCATGGCAAGAACCTGTGCCGTCTCTCTGCTCACCTGATCATTCTGGCTCAAACTGTCCTTTCCCAAGGGCTTCCCCCACCCCCACCTGCCCTCACTCCGTAACTGGACAAGGGTGAACGGGCCTCTCTACCACAAACCTCCTGCTCCACTCTGATCCTGGCATACATTGCGACTAGTCGTATTCCCAGTCTGGAACAATCCGGACAAGGGACCGTCGTTCAGGGGTTGTCAAAGGACAGGTCTCAAACTCTTTGAGGCAGCAGCATCTTACAGAGCCTTTCAGGATCTGGGCACTGGCTTCCTGTCTGAATGGCATCATCTCCCAAAACCTATCCACTTCTATCTTTATTTTATTTTTTTTACTTTTTGGGTCACACCTGGCGATGCACAGGTGTGAGTTACTCCTGGCTCTGCACTCAGGAATCACTCCTGGTGGTGCTCGGGGGACCCTATGGGATGCTGGGAATAGAACCCACGTTCAGCCAGGTGCAAGGCAAACATCCCACCCGCTGTGCTATCACTCCAGCCCCATCCACACCTGTCTTACTCCTCCTCTCCTCCTCATCGTACACGCAATGTACACACATGCCAAGCTCTAGCACACAGGCCTGACTCTTAAAAAAAATCCATGATATCCTATTTATCCGATGCATATTTATCTGCAGGTTTCCATCATTATCCCAAATCAGAGCATTCCTATAGGAAATCTTTTCTAGGCCAAATGACATCAAGCAAAAAAAAAAAAAAAAAAAAGAAGCAACCACCACTCATTTATAAGAAGATGAATTTTTGTCTTCTCCAGGCCCCAAAATGTGTCTACCAATTCATAAATCGAACACATGAGACCTCAGAGAACATGGATCTGTAGTAAAAATGAGGACCAGTACAATAAACACGGGCTCCCTGAAATAATTCTGGGAAGGGACTTCATTCTCTATCAGCTATTACAGAATGGCGGCTGCAAAACCAACCCTGAGCGTCTTGCTTGGCTTTTCACCTGTTGTCATAAAAGCCAGAACATTTGGTTTTTCTCTTGGATAGCAAAAACTAATGTTTCTGGTCAAAGAGAAGTGGCGTAACACAGTCCTCCCTAGAGTGGGGGACCCCTATATAATCTTCCACTCCCCACTCATCCCAGAGTCACTGTGTTTCCCAAGACTTACACAGTGCACTGGGAATATGGCACTAGACTATACGTGATCCTTTCCATCAGCCCTTAAGGAGCTCACAGGAAAGGTAGGCAAAGCCAAACACAGGAGTTCATTCAAGGAATGCTGCCTGATCCAGCCATCAGATATGGATATTCCTCTTCCGCTAAACCTGCCTTCAAGACTGCACTCATTTGTGGAATATAAAGTAACAGAATGGGAGACTAACACCCAAGGATAGTAGAGATAAGGATCAGGAAGATTGCTCCATGGCTTGGAAGCTGGCCTCACATGCTTGGGGGAAAAGGCAGCTCGGATACAGAAGGGTTTACATCTTTTAAAGGGTTTACTTTATACCACCAAGTAAAGGATGTTTAGAAGGCCCACTTGGGATGAGAGATGCGTGCTGAAAGTAGACTATAGACGGAACATGATGGCCACGGAATACCTGCATTGCAAACCACAGCACCCTAAAGGAGAGAGAGAGAGAGAGAGAGAGAGAGAGAGAGAGAGAGAGAGAGAGAGAGAGAGAGAGAGAGAGAGCGCAAAAGGGAAAGGGCCTGCCACAGAGGGAGTGGGGTGGGGGTGGGGGAAGGGATACTGGGAACGTTGGTGGTGGGGAATGGGCACTGGTGGAGGGATGGGTACTCAATCATTGTATGACTGAAATGTAAGCACAAAAGTTTGTAAGTCTCTATCTGTACCTTTTAAAGTAAAGGGTGTAAAGTAAACTCTTTATTTTTTTAAGTTTTTATTTTATTGAATCACCATGAAAAAGAAATACAAAGCTTTCAGGTTTAAGCCTCAGTCATATAATGGTTGAACCCCTATCCCTTCACCAGTGCACATGTCTCACCACTAGAAACCCCAAAATACCTCCTCCCACCCAGCCTCCACCTGAGTAGCTGATGATCTTCACTTTATTCTCTCTATACTTTGAATGCATTCAATATTTCAATAGAGAACTCACTATTATTGTTTGGAATTTCCCCCCAACAATCAGGCCTGCTGAAAAGGCATCACTTAATAATTTCTTTTCATTGCTGAGAATGAAGACTCTATAGGGTTTTGGATTTCTGATATTTTAGCTCAGTTCATAGGCCCAATGCATTGCTGTAAGAAGCCACTCTGGGTGCCAAAATGGTAAACCCTTTACTTTAAAAGGTGTAAACCCTTCTCTATCTGAGCTGTCTTCCCCCCCCCCCCAGCACGTGAGGCCAGCTTCCAAGCCATGGGGCAATCTTCCTGACCCTTATATCTACTATCCTTGGGGTGTTAGTCTCCCATTATGTTACTTTATATTCCACAAATGAGTGCAGCCTTGAAGGCAGGTTTAGCAGATTTAGATGATAGTAGCACCATCATCCCATTGTTCATCGATTTGTTCAAACAGGCACCAGTAACGTCTCCATTGTGAGACTTGTTGTTACTGTTTGGCATATTGAATACATCACGGGTAGCTTGCCAGGCTCTTCCATGTGGGCAGGATACTCTCGGTAGCTTGCCAAGCTCTCCTAGAGGGATGGAGGAATCGAACCTGGGTGGGCCGAGTGCAAGGCAAACGCCCTATCCGCTGTGCTATCGCTCCAGCTCCAACACTAAAAACATGAAATCCAAAATACAACAACCAAACTTAAAATGCTCCCTCAAGAAGGCAGACTGTGGTACGGGGGAGAGGGGAACCTGGGGACATTGGTGGAGGGAAGGTGACCTTGGTGGTGGACTGGTGCCTGAACACTATATGCCTGAAACTTTGGGTTGGTTTGTTTTTGTTTGGGGGCCACATCTGGTGATGCTCAGGGCTTACTCCTGGCTCTACACTCAGGGATCACTCCTGACAGGTTTCAGGGGACCAGAGTGGGTGCTGGGGTTTGAACTCCGGCCAGCAGCAGGGAAGACAAGCACCCTGCCCCATGGCCCCTGCGTGCCTAAAAATTAGTTATGAATCAATGTATCTCTCTGGCCCCTGTATCTCGCTGTAGATATTTATTTATAAATAATTGTCAATCCCTCCATCTCTCTGGCTTCTGTTTGCCTGAAACTTAATTGAAAATAACTTTGAAAATCACTGTGCCTTAATACAAATTTAAAAAAATAATAATAAAGACACCATCTCACAAATGGTACCCACAGTTCCTTATTCAGAGTCAAATTCTTAAATCCTCAGTTCAAGAACAAGAAAAGAGTAAGAACTTCATTTCGGGGAATGCTTTTCTCAACGGCAAAAATTCACAGGCTGGGCATTGGAGGAACTGCCCAAGTCAAAGCTACTTATTGTGTGCTGCTGGAAGCGTCGCCGATGAGATTAGGGTATTATCATCCCTCCCTCTACGCCAGGAGGAAGGAGCCCATCTCTCACACAGTTGGTCGGAACACTCCTGTTAATTAATCCCAACCTGTCTTGCAACTATAGAGACATGAAAGAGCGTGACGATGCAGTTACCAGCCCCGTGAAATCCTCGCCCATGCCCCCAGCCCCCATACACTGCACACACCTGGCTGTTGAGCTCAGTCACTCCTCCCCTGGGTAGACACGGTGGGGCATTCCCAATGCCTCTGTCCCTCCTCCATGACCCACAAACACTACCCACGGATGCACCGTCTCTTCCTTCCTCGGGGATGTAACCAAGACTGGTGATTGCTTGCTTAGTCCCCTCTCTTCCAGGAAGGGGGGGACAGGTTTCTATCGCCCCAAACAGATCAGGTCTCAGGTCAAATTCTAAAATACTTTATCCAGTCATACCATCTCCCTTGGGCTGGAGCAATAGCACAGCAGGTAGGGCATTTGCCTTGCCCAATATGGCCAACCCAGGTTCGATTCCTCCGTCCCTCTCAGAGAGCCTGGCAAGCTACCGAGAGTATCCCGCCTACACGGCAGAGCCTGGCAAGCTCCCCGTGGCATATTCAATATGCCAAAAACCGTAACAAGTCTCACAATGGAGACGTTACTGGTGCCCGCTCGAGCAAATCGCTGAACAACAGGAGGACAGTGCTACAGTGCTACCACCTCCCTTCAGGCTGCAAAATCTGGGGAAGTTGCTAAGGGCTATCAAGGGACTCCACAGATGCAAGGAATCTGAGTGAACCTGAGAATTTTAAGAAATATTTTGAGTTTCGTTTTCACTGGGAAATTACCCAGAAATATCCTCTCCGTTACAGCTTTGTTCACTGATGTAAAATTCCCATCACGCTCACAGAAGGTATCAGCTGCTACACTGGATTCTGTGGAGAAAGTTGCCCGTCTTGATCACCACTGCATCCTTGACCCCAGGCAAGGCGACTGGCACCTACGTGGCTATAAGACCCTTCCCACAGCTTGAGAATAGCGATGGTTCAATATCGAGCATCCACAAAGATGACAACACCATGTGGAAGCTTGGAGAATTGTTCATGAATGCCCTTGCGATGCTGAGTCAGATGCTATCTGGTTCAGCCTCTGTGGAAAACAGTGTGGAGATTCCACAAAACAGTAAGAACAGAGCTCGCACGTGACCCACCAGTTCCACTTCTTGGTATCTACTTCCAAAACACAAAATAATTCATTTGAAAAGATACAGGCACATTTTATTCATTACAAAGCAATAGCCAGGCTGTGGAAACAACCCAACCAACAATTTCCAACAACAGATGAATGAATAAAGAATTTATAATATATATGTGTGTGTATGTATATATACACAGTGGAATACAATGCAGCTAGAGGAAAAGATGAAGTCATGCAGTTTGCTACAACATGAATGGAACTAGCATTTATAAGCATATAAATGCTTATATCATTGTAAGCAAAGTTGGGGCAAGAAGGACAAACACCAGATTATCTCACTCTTTCATGAAATAGAGCAGCAACCAAGGGAATAGATAGTATCAGACATTTACAACCCCTTGACCTTGAATTACAAAGCTCACTAACAAACTGTAGGAGAAGGAATAGGGGTAGGGAATGAAGATCAGACCAGAGGTAACCTTGGACAGTGGGAGAGGGGTGTAGGCATTTGGTGGTGGTTGGTGTACAGTAACTTTTTACACAAATACTATTATCTTAAATACTATTGCAATCATATTACCCAAACTATAATAATTTTTTTCAACATAAGACTAGTACATCATTCCTTTCAAAGTCAGCTGCTTTGGTTTCAAGTAAAGGGAAGTAAATATTTCAAACTTGAAAAAAGTCTCACTAAGCCTTCAACATCATTTCTTAACTCACACCAGCCAGGTACCACCTTAAAATTTTTTAAATTATGCTTTTTAGGGGCTGAAGTGAGAGCATAGCAGGTAGGGCATTTGCCTTGCACACAGCTGTAGGATTACATAGCCTCAGGTAGTTTAGGTTTATTGGGTTACTCCCGTTACAGTGCTCCTATTTCTCTTTGTTTATTTGTAGCTTCTTTCTTAGTGTTCTGTTGACTTGTAAATATTGTTTTTCTCTTCTCCTTGAGTCCTTTGCATAGTTTATTCAGAGCCATGTCCTTTTTGTATGGACACAGGAAGACTTAGCAAATGCTATGCTTTTGTAAACTGGGAGTCATTTGAATCTACATGATATTTTCCTCCTGGGCATCTGTTCTCAGCTAAGCCTCAGCTGCCCTTACTTCCTAGCACCCCCAAAAGCAGGTCCCGAAGAGGGACGGGATGGACCCAGGGCAAGCGGTGAGTTGTGTGCTACCCTGGCATCGAGATGGGCCTGGCCAAAGTGCCTAATGCTTAACTATGAGTTAAGAACTTGATCATGGACAAATGCTGTCATGATCCAAACAGTGATAACTAGATTCGGACCCTGCTTGGGTGAGGAATGATTAATCTGGCCTGAGTGCTGTAGTCTGAGTCTGTGGCAAGATGTTGCCAGGAGAGCTGCCTTGCAAGCCTCAATGTATCTCTTGCTCTGTCCATACAAAAATAACTAGTATTAAGATGTTAATGAGTGCTTGGACTGAGGAAAGGAGAAAAACACCTTAAGGGTCAGGAAGGGTTTTGGAATGCCTGGCCCTCAGGAAGGGCTTTCTTATGATTTCCTACCTGCCTGGGTGTAGCCTAGGGGCAAGGGGGAGAGAGAGGAAGAGAGACAGGAGAATCAGGAGAGGCTGCGGTAGATCCAGAGAGAGGACAGAGCTGGGAGTGCGGGAGATGAGAAAGATGGGAGATTGAATAAACGGTAACTAGTCAGCAACCAGCTTGGTCCTTGTTCTTCCTTCGCCTGTCCTTGGCCAATGGCCATCCCGATCCAGTCCATACACAGCGGTTCCAGAGCACCGAATGTGGGCGGTGAGACAGAGAGCCCGGAGAGCCCACGAGTGCACATGCCCTTCGGCGTGCTTTAGTTTTTTACATGCAGCCAACCCACGTTCGATTCCCAGCATCCCATAAGGTCCCCCGAGCACCACCAGGAGTAACTCCTGAGTGCATGAGCCAGGAGTGACTTCTGTGCATCACCGGGTGTGACCCAAAAACAAAACATAAAAAACAAAATTATGCTTTTAAAATATTTGGGGTGTTGGTTTAGGTCACACCTGGTGGTGCTCAGAGGTTACTCCTGGCTCTGCACTCAGGAATTACTCCTGGTGATGCTCAGAGGTTACTCCTGGCTCTGCACTCAGGAATTACTCCTGGTGGTGCTCAGAGTTTACTCCTGGCTCTGCACTCAGGAATTACTCCCGGTGATGCTCAGAGGTTACTCCTGGCTCTGCACTCAGGAATTACTCCTGGTGATGCTCAGAGGTTGCTGGGGATTCTATCGAAGGTCAGCTGCATACAAGGAAAATGTTCTACCCACTGTACTATTGCTCTGGCCCCTAGAATTTTTTTTTCAAGAAGCAACTGAATCTGTTGACCAATAACCATCACACCAGCTCACCATTAATTAATTCATTCAAAAACTATTGAACAAATATTTATCATGCATTTTGGCTTGTACTGAGTGCTGACTCTTAAAAGTCTTACAGCCCACTTGGGGAGACAAGTGTGTAAAGCTGTAACTTTGACGCCGCAGTAAACTAAGTGTGAAAAAACTACACTAAACATAGCATTTTTCTTGGTCTCTGTGTCACAGTCTTCTAGCGGTTTACCCTATCAGAGTTTCCCCTTCTTCCCAACTGGAACATTCTTTCTAGCTAGAACATTCTTTCTAGCCTCCCTGCAATCCGAGAAACCATGAAACAAGGTTCCACCCAACGGAATCTCGGCAGAGTAAGAAGAGTTCTCTCCAGGCCTGACCCTTCCCTGGGTGCTCCCAGCCCCACCTCTATGTTCCCTCCCCCCTTTCAGATCAGTGGAGCCCGCCTTTTGGCCATTTTGGAACTCAAAGCAGAAGTAGTCTGTGCCCTCCAGTCCCCTGGGTGTCTGAACAAAACCCTCTCATCAATTTGTTGACCCACCCCAGGACTATTACATTGGCAAGAAGAGCTTGCATTTATTTGACTTGTTAAGCTTCAGTCTATTTATTAGAGAAACTAGCTTAGCACTTCCTGAATATATTCGTGACCTCTCGTGAATGATAATAAATAACTCTACTCCCAGACTGGAGCCATAGCACAGCAGTAGGGCGTTCGCCTTTCACACGGCCAACCCGTATTTGATTCCTCCGCCCCTCTCAGAGAGCCCAGCAAGCTACCGAGAGTATCATGCCCGCACGGCAGAGCTGGCAAGCTCCCCGTGGCATGTTGGATATGCCAAAAACAGTAACAATAAATCTCACAATGAGAGACGTTACTGGTGCCCGCTCAAACAAATCGATGAGCAACGGGGTGACAGTGACAGTGATAACTATCCCATATGTGGAGAATCTCAGCTTACTTAGATGTCAAATACTCATACTCTGGAGCTTTACTCTACATTTTTTCCATCCTGATACATTGAATAACTTTCATCTGCTTTTGAGAGGAGGGAGAGAAACTCAAAAGATAGGGACTGGATATTTATGTGCGTCCTATAGCCACCAAGCACATAGAAAGCATTCGGTAACTGTGTGGATTACACGTTGACATGCTAAAAAAGATGAGCAGAGGGCTGGAGACATAGGACAGGAGGTCAGACACTTGCCTTGCATATGGCCAACCCTAGTTGTACCCCTGGCACCACATATGGTCCCCTGAGCACTGCCAGGAGTTACCCCTAAGCACAGAGCCAGGAGTAAACCCTGAGCACTGCTGGTGTGGCCCACCCCACTCTTCCAACCCACCCTCCCCCCAAAAAAAAGAAGAGCAGAGAGAAGTTTCTGGAAAAAGGTATATCATCTGTGCCTTAAGGGACAGAATCCTGGAGCTTTGGATGAAATTTAACTCACGTATTTTTGAACAGTAAAAGCATTGCTCTGTAAAGGATTTTAACAGACTTTTTATTTTTTTTGCTTTTTGGGTCACACCTGGCGATGCACAGGGGTTACTCCTGGCGCTGCACTCAGCAATCACTCCTGGCGGTGCTCAGAGGACCCTATGGGATGCTGGGAATCGAACCCAGGTCGGCTGCGTGCAAGGCACATGCCCTACCCGCTGTGCTATCGCCCCAGCCCCTCTGTAAAGGATTTTAAAAGTTTGAGCTTGGTCTACAAACACTCCCAGAATTCAACTCTCCCTCAAGACCACAATTACGGTCGGAATTGTAGCATCTCACCAAAGCTAACAAAATAAAACTATTACGCTCTTTTGTAGATCCTAAGGATGACTCTTGAATGCCTCTTTGGGAGCCCTGTCATTTCTAGTCCTTGCCAACGAGCTCCAACTGAAACCATTTACTAGCAAGAGACTCCTTGACTTCAAGCCTCCTGGCAAGAACCCCAGCTTCCAAGGATGGAAAAAGTGCTGGTGGCCGAGGAGACATCCTTTCCCAAACAACTATAAAGCAGGAGCCAATGAAAATGAGATGAGTCAACCCCTTTCAGAGCCCTCACCACCAGCCGCCAAGAAGGGTAACCCCCTAGAAGAGATAGCGACCCAGGTCCTCCCTGAAGGCCAAATGGGTGACTGAGGTTCAGAGAACCAGAGTCCATGGGAAGTCAGGTGAGCCCATTGGAGGAAGGAGGCAGGACCAGGGTTTGGTGCAGCTCACTTGGCTGGAGATGCGAGCACCAGAGAGGAAGCACCTGGCAGGAAGGCCCTGGAGCCCTCTTTGGGGAGCCTTTATGAGTCATGGGCTGGCCACAGGACACCCGACCCAGAGGGAAGACAAGCCAAACGAGGCTGACCAGGGGCTGCTACACCACAGAGGTCAGCCCCAGGAGGCTGGAGGTCAAACCTTCCTGGGAGAGGTCGGAGGGACAACCCAGCCAAAGTGAAAGAGCCTGTTGGCACAACCCAATGCTCCAGCGTCCAGCGGAGACACCACAGGCCCAGTTTCAGAGTAAGAACAAGAGCAAAACACAAGGGTTTGCTCAAAAAAAAAAAATTCAAACCCTGAAAAGATGACTCAGTAAGACAGAGTTCAGCAGTTAGATTTTAGCATGTTAGAGCGTTTGGAGAAATGGGTCGTAGGTATCCCACAAAATGGAAAATATAGTCTAAGTAAGTGTCACGGGGAATCAGACTCTGATGGAAATGCCTGTAGGAAAACACACATACACAGAGAGATAGAGATAGAGATAGAGAGAGAGAGAAAGAGAGAGAGAGGGAGGGAGAGGGAGAGAGAGAGAGAGAGAGAGAGAGGGAGGGAGGGAAAGAGAGAGAGAGAGAGAAAGAGGTGGTTTTTCAAAACATATTATAGGGACAGGAGAAACAGGGGTTAAGAGACTTTCCTTGCATACATTCAACCCCAGTTCAAATCCCTGGTACCATATCTAGCCTCCTAAGCATTGCCAGGAATAGCCCCTGCGTGCTGCAGGGTGTGGTCCAAAGCAAACCAAAAAGAGTAGGATTAAAAATCACTGTATCACTGTTGAAAGTGAAGTGAAATTTACCAGTTACACATGCGGGGTGGGGGGCTGGGGAAGCGAGGGGGAGGGTGGAGCTATACAGTGGTTCTTGGTGGTGGAATATGTGCACTGGTGAAGGGACGGGTGTTCGAGCATTGTATAACTGAGACTTAAACCTGAAAGCTTTGTAACTTTCCACATGGTGATTCAATAAAAGAATAAATTTAAAAAAAAAATCACTGTATCACTGTCATCTTGTTCTTCATCGATTTGCTTGAGCGGGCCCCAGTAATGTCTCCATTCATCCCTGTCGAGTGCTAGTTTAGCCCAATGGCATCTGCTGACTCCAGGAACACGAAGAGCACATTGTTGTTACTGGTTTTGGCATATCGAATACGTCATGAGTAGCTGGCCAGGCCCTGCCGTACGGGTAGGATATCCTCGAGAGGGGCGGAGGCTTTGAGCTTCACCCTCCTTAGATATTGTATCATACACAATATCCATCTCCCCACCAAAACTGACCAGACCTACACACTACAAAAGATAGGAAACAGTAGGAAGCAGTGGTCCATGAAAGATGCCAGTGAGCAATAAAATCTGGCTTCTAGATGTTTCCACCTGCTCAAGAAACACCTGCAGCCAATTTCTCCCACCCGCTCGAAATCTTGGTCACAGAATGTCCTCGAAAGAAAAGGCAGAAAAAAAAAAAAGTCTGGGCACAGCTGCTGGGCAGCCTGAATCTCTCTCTCTCTCTCTCTCTCTCTCTCTCTCTCTCTCTCTCTCTCTCCCTCTCTCCCTCTTTCTCCCTCTCTCCCTCTCTCTTTCTCCCTCTCTCTCTTCCTCTCTCCCTCTCTCTCTTCCTCTCTCCCTCTCTCTCTCTTCTCTCTCTCCCTATCTCTCTCTCCCTCTCTCTTCTCTCTTCTCTCTCTCCTCTCTCCCTCTCTCTCTCCCTCTATCTCTCTCTTCCTCTCTCTCTCCCTCTATCTCTCTTCCTTTCTCTCTCTCTCTCTCTCTCTCTCTCTCTCTCTCTCTCACACACACACACACACACACACACACACACACACACACAGCCCAGAGTTAGGGGCTAGATAGGGGGTTTGCGTCACATGTTGCTGGCCCAGGTTCCATCTGCAGCACCACAAGGGGTCCCCAGAGCCCTGCCAGGAATGATCCCCGAGCACTAAGCCAGAGGTAAGCTCTGAGCACTGCCGAGTGTGGCCCCCAGACAAAAACAAACAGAGCCTGAGCCAATCAGGTGCTGACCAAGGCACGGCGGGCCTCTCTCATCACCCCTTGGAGCGTCCACTGTCTGTGCATCCCAGGTAAGCCGGACACGACCCCCCCGGCACCGCCCACTCAGAACAGCATCCCAGCAGCCTGCCAACAGGGCTGCCCAGGGCCACCAAAGACAGGGTGTGCTCCTGGGACTTGGGGGATGGCTGGGGGGACTAAGCTCAAGCAAGAGGCCATGGGCCAATCCCCAGAGCCTTCCATGAGCCCGGAGCACGGTCCTAGTGGCTGTCCTGGCTAGGATGGGACCCCAGGGGGCCACAACAATGGTCTCTAGCCAACATAAACGTGAACAACACAGCGCCCCCTAGTGGGTGCTACAGCCAGGACACACAGGAGTGCAGGAGAGCCCCAAAACTCAAGTCACGTGACCCTCAGCAAGTGTTGCAACCAGACTCATGAGCCCCACAGCCAAGCCTGCAAATTGTGATGAGCATCAGCAATAAAGAGGAGGGAGGGGGGATAATTTAAAAACGTTTTAATATATATTAAAAACCTAGTCTTAGTAGTCCTCTATTTTTTTTTTTAATTTTGGGTCACACCCGGCGATGCACAGGGGTTACTCCTGGCTTTGCACTCAGGAATTACTCCTGGCGGTGCTCAGGGGACCATATGGGATGCTGAGATTCGAACCCAGGTTGACCGCGTGCAAGGCAAATGCCCTACCTGCTGTGCTATTGCTCCAGCCCCTTAGTAGTCCTCTAGATTGAGTTTCCCCATTGGTCCCCTGAGCCCCTGCAGGAGTGATCCCTGAGCACAGAGCCAGAAGTAAGCCCTGAGAACCACTGGGTGTGGCCCCAAAACAAAATGAGATGTGTAGATGCATTTTCGTATAAAAAAAAGTAATCTTGACCCTTATCACACATGCTTTAAAAAAAAAAAAAATCAATCCCAGGGCTGGAGCGATAGCACAGCGGGTAGGGCATTTGCCTTGCACGCGGCCAACCCAGGTTCGATTCACAGCAACCCATAGGGTCCCCCGAGCACCACCAGGGGTAATTCCTGAGTGCAGAGCCAGGAGTGATCCCTGTGCATCACAGGATGTGACAAAAAAGAAAAAATCAATAAGAAAAGAAAGGAAGCCTTCTAATGTGCCTTGAAAAATACCTGAAGTCGGTCAGGGCTACTATCTGATTCTGGGTAAAGTACAGGCTCAACCCACCTGCTCCTTCCACATCTAAAAATAGTACCCAACATTCAGGTATTACTGCCAAAGTGTCAGAGTAATACCAGGAGCCTGGAATGCGAGGCCTTGTGTGTGCCCACGTTGAAGTGGGGAATCCAGCCCTGAGCGAACCAGTTAGAGTGGAAGAGAATGGGGAGCCCAGAGGGTGATTTCAGGTCTGATCTGAGCTGCTCTAGTTGGCAAGAAATAAGCAACAGAAATGAGCCAGGTCCCTAAAACAGATGACTGGTTAAAGAAACTTTGGTACACCTACACAATGGAATACTATGCAGCTGTTAGGAGAGATGAAGTCATGAAATTTGCTTATAAATGGATAAACATGGAGAGTATCATGCTAAGTGAAATGAGTCAGAAAGAGAGGGACAGACATAGAAGGACTGCACTCATTTGTCGAGTATAGAATAACATCACATGAGGCTGACACCCAAGGACAGTAGATACAAGGGCCAGGAGCATTGCCCCATAGCTGGAAGCCTGCTTCATGAGAGGAGGGAAGAAAGCAGATGGAATAGAGAAGGGATCACTTAGACAACGATGGCTGGAGGAATCAGTCAGGATGGGAGATGCGTGCTGAGAGTGGATAATGGACCAAACATGATGACCTTTCAGTGTCTACATTGCAAGCCATGATGCCCAAAAGTAGAGAGAGAGTATGGGGAATAATGTCTGCCATGGAGGCAGGGGGAGGGTGGGAAAGGGGGAATATACAGGGGATACTGGTGGTGGGGAATGTGCACTGGTGAAGGGATGGGTGTTTGATCATTGTGAGATTGTAACCCAAACATGAAAGCTTGTAACTATCTCATGGTGATTCAATAAAATTAAAGAGAGAGAGAGAGAGAGAGAGAAATGATCCAGGTTGCTAGAACCCCATCCAGGGCCTGCCTGGACAGCCTTCTGCCCCCGGTGCTCTGAAGGTCAGTTTCCCAAGAATCTCTGAATCTGAGAGCTAGCACCCAGTGTAAAGACAGTAGCACCTTCTCTTAGGAACTCAGTTCTGACAACCAGCCTCTGGATCCCATAAAATAACTGAGTTGTGATGGTTTCAGTCTGGACACTGTGCCAAGGCATGTCTCACCTGGAACACGGCCACAACCTTTACTTAATCATCTTTCACAACTTTCTACCCATGTCTCCTGTCTCCACTTGCCTTGCCGGCATCTATGTTTATTTCTAATGACTTCTTAAATTTGTTTCGCTTGGAAAAGGTCTACGTGTTGGTGTTCAGGACCTACTCTTGGTTCTATGCTCTGGGATCACACCTGGTGGTGCCTGGGGAAATCTCATTGCAATACCAGGAAGCAAACTCAGGTCAGTTGCATGCAAGGCAAGAGCTTTGTGCTCTGACCTATTCCTGACCTATTAGTCTAGCTCCTGGAATGATTTCTAATGAAGAGAATAAAAGCAAGGTGAGCTGGTGGGGAATAAAAAAGCCAAAATCTCCATTTTCTCCTTCTATGACCATCTGGTGGTAACCCAAATCTAACTGGCATGTTTCTGAACCTCCCCACAGGTTTTTCCTCCAGTAAAATTGGCTTGATCCTGATCCCCAGAGCTGCTGGAATCCGGGTACCTAGCCCAGGCCTGGAAGATAATAGACAGTTGATGAAGGTGGACACTCCATTTCCCCTTGAGCACTGTAGGATAACATGGGGGTTGTCCTTTTAGCCTTGCCGCACGGAACTTAATTTACTTTAAAGCAATGTCCTTTCTGTATGGACACAGGAAGACAGTTAATATTATGCTTTGTAACTTGGGAGCTGATTGACTCCAATAATATTTACTCCTGGCCATCTGCTTTCTCAACTCAGCTGCCCTTAGTTCCTAGCACCCCAAAAGCAGGGTCCCAACGAGGGACAGAATGGACCCAGGGCAAGCTTTCAGCTACCCTGGCATCTAAATGGGCTGGGCCAAAGCACCACAATACTCAACTATAAGTTGACAACATGGTCATAGACAAATGCTGTCATGATCCAAACGACGAGACTAGGACCCTACTGGGGTTAGGAAGACTAACCTGGCCTGAGGACTGTGGTCTAGAAAATATTGTGAGATGTCCTCAGGAAGAACCAAACTTTAAGTTTGATACATCTTTTACTGTGCTCACACAGAATGACATTGCTAGAAATATTAGAAGTAGATTTACTACAACTATTTAAGTGGATTACTAGCTGAGGAAGGAAGGGACACACCCTGACACACCCTTGTTTGGACCCCACCCTTGATCGGATCTCCTAGTAATCTGGAGTAATCTCTTTAGATGAGATTTTTGTTAATCTCCTGGAGGAGTAGTCTTACCCCTCTTTATTGATTTGTTAATATCAAACCACCTTTGTGTCATCGCCCTATCTGATTGCTATATAAACTAAGACGGGGTGGGGGGAGGGGGAGGGGACGGAGACAGCAGAGACAAAAGAGGAGACAGCAGAGACAGCAGAGACAGCAGAGACAGAAGAAGAGGCAGCAGGACACAGACAGAAAAAGACACAGTAAGGAGAAGACACAGAAGCAAGGGAGAAAGACAGAGGCAAGACAGAAGCAGCAGAGAAGACAGAGAAGCGGAGAGAGAAGACACAGAAGCAGAGACAGAGAAAGGTCGGAAGAGACAGAGAGACAGACAGAAGAGAGCACAGCAGCACACACAGAAGCAGAGCACCAGGAGGAGCCATCCCGATCCGGTCCATACACTGCGGCTCGAGAGCACCAAACTCGAGCAGCGCTCACGAGAGAGAACCGCCCCGAGAGCCCGAGAACAACAGAACACAACACACACGTCATCGCACCCTCCCACGTGCACGTCTTTATAATTTCTTACTGAACACCAAGAGCATAGCCTAGGATTCTAGACCTGTCACCCTCCCTCCGATTACTCTGCTCCAGTCACCTGCTGTCCCCACTGCTCTGTTCTGGGCACAGCCCTCGGATATTTCTGGCCCAGGGTCATTTTCCTCTCCTTGCTGGATGGCTCCCTGGCTGGGCGCTTCACTTAACACCGCCTCTGGTGACACTCCTCTCTGCCATGCGACCTCCGCTGGCTGTCTTGGTGACAAGTAGGGGTCCGCTGGCTGTCTTGGTGACAAGTAGGGGTCTGCGGATCTTAGAAGCTCAAAGCAATATAAGTGGAGGGTCATGGAGAGTATCATGCTAAGTGAAATGAGTCAGAAAGAGAGGGACAGACAGAATGGCTGCACTCGTTTGTGGAATATAAAATATCATAATATGAGACTGACACCCAAGGACAGTAGAGACAAGGGCCGGGAAGACTGCCCCACAGTTGGCAGCCTGCCTCAGGAGCTGGGGGAGAAGGCAGCTGGGATAGAGAAGGGATCACTAAGTCAGTGATGATTGAAGGGATTGTTCAGGATGGGAGATGTGTGCTGAAGATAAATAAAGGACCAAACGTGATGGCCTCTCAGTCTCTGTATTGCAAACCATAATGCCCGTAAGTATAGAGAGAGTAAGAGGAAAACTGTCTGCCATAGAGGCAGGGGGATGGGTGGGATGGGGGTGGGAGAGAGGGATACTGGGGACATTGGTGGTGGAAAATGAACACTGGTGGAGGGATAGGTGTTCAATCAGTATATGACCGAAGCTCAAACACGAAGGTTTTGTAATTGTAGCTTACAGTGATGAAAGAAAGAAAGAAAGAAAGAAAGAAAGAAAGAAAGAAAGAAAGAAAGAAAGAAAGAAAGAAAGAAAGAAAGAAAGAGAGAGAGAGAAAAAGAAATAGAAAGAAAGAAAGAAAGAAAGAAAGAAAGAAAGAAAGAAAGAAAGAAAGAAAGAAAGAAAGAAAGAAAGAAAGAAAGAGAGAGAGAAAAAAAGAAATAGAAAGAAAGAAAGAAAGAAAGAAAGAAAGAAAGAAAGAAAGAAAGAAAGAAAGAAAGAAAGAAAGAAGGAAGGAAGGAAGGAAGGAAGGAAGGAAGGAAGGAAGGAAGGAAGGAAGGAAGGAAGGAAGGAAGGAAGGAACTTGAATCAAGAGTCTCTAGCTGTCAACTTTTTCCCTTCTCCTCTCTCTAGGAAGGCCAAGATGTCTAAGATGTGACAAAGTTCTCTAAACCAGTGAAAGCATTCTCCTGCTGGATGGGTTTCCAGAAATGCAGTCCTCTCAAGGAAAGTTCTAGAAAATTCTAGCAGAGCCTCGAATATGGGAGAGCAGGTGGATGTTGAACTGTAAGCTCAGGAGGATGTGGACACCCCCACCTGCCTTTCCCATGGCTTTACCAGTCTGCCGGATTCCTAAGGTTTGGGGAAAACCTTAGGGGGCACCCACCCCCAAATGATGGGTGAACCGGCAGAGCACTGGCCACAGAGGGGTGGGGGATGGAGGGGGGCAGGGGGGAATAGCGGCAGCTGAGCAGGGCTCTGGTTTGAGAGGCCCAGTACCAAGTCCAGGCTAGAAGTGCCCAGCAGATCGGACAATGCTCAGAGAGAACCCCCTTTCTGTCGAAATTCACCCTTGTGCCGTCGCCTTTGGGGTTCACTCCTCCCTGGCTCCCGGTCCCAGACCCCCGAGGGCCTCTGCCTTCCACCTGCCTCTCCTCTCCGACTAGGGCCTATGGCTTGATGTAGGCAGGATGGGGAAGGCCCCTCCCAAGGCAAAGGCGAAAGTGACCTTGCAGAACACAGGAAAAACAGGAACTAAGGTCTGAAAAGCCCCTCCCCTATCTACAACCACAGACCCCAGAAGCCCAGCAGAAACAAAAGGCCGGCAAAGGAATGTCAAAGGAGACCCTCCCCAGGCCCAAGCCCCCTGGTAACCTCCTTAGCAACAGACTTTGACCTAGCTAGGAGCCCCACTCACTTTGACCCAGGTAGGAGCCCCCCGGGGGCAGGTTGGAGACACCCCATAAAGGCCACCTTGTGCCCATGTGGCTGAGCACATATGTCACCTGAGCACATGTGTCGCCCCCATCTCCCCTCTTGAGAAGCCCCCCCTCTCTCTCCCTCCCGCCCTCTCCCCCCACTACACCTTCAAAAACCCTCCAAATAAAATCTGTTTTCCTTCACTGCTTGTCTGCTCCTGAAATTCCTTTCTGCAGGCGAGACAGGAACCCAGGAACCCTGGGTCCCGGGTGGCAGAGGCGGATCAGGAGAAAGAGACCGTCTTTCTCCTCCCCGCTCACATGAGCCACCGTGCGGCCCACTGACATCAGACCGACAGCTCCGGCCTACCCCCTTGGCTCACTGACCAGGTGGGCATCTCCCCTGGGCGCCTGCCTCAATGGACCACCCGAGCCCATTCACCAAACATGCCCCTGAAGGCGAGATCACGTGGGGTTGCAGAAGAATCACATCCTCCTCCCCCCACCCAAATTCCACCTCTTTGGGGTTTTTTTTTTGAGGGGTGGGGGAGGGGTGCACCACACCTGGTGGTTCTTAGGGGTTACTCCTGGCTCTGGGGCTGGAGTGAGAGCACAGCGGGTAGGGCGTTTGCTTGCACGCGGCCTATCCGGGTTCGATTCCTCCGTCCCTCTCGGAGAGCCTGGCAAGCTACCGAGAGTATCCCGCCCGCACGGCAGAGCCTGGCAAGCTCCCCATGGTGTATTCGATATGCCAAAAACAGTCACCATGGAGACGTGACTGGTGCCCGCTCGAGCAAATCGATGAGCAATGGGATGAAGGTGATACAGTGATACTCCCGGCTCTGCACTCAGCAATTACTCCACACTGTGGTCAGGGGACCAAATGGGATGGTGGGGATCGAACCCGGGTTGGTGCATGCTAGGCAAGTGCCCTCCGCGCTGGACTGTCAGCCCAGCCCTCTCTCCCCACCTGTTTTGTTCCATTTTGGTTTTCCTGTAGGACGATCCTGAGTTTAGCATATACCCAGAGGGGTAAAACCGCAGAGCCCTTCCTGAGGTCCCGCTGGGGAGGCTGGGGGCGACTTCCTGAAGCCACAGGGACACCCGGAAGACCCAGGGGCCAGGCAGAACCTGGACCCTCAGCTTCTGCAGCTCAGACACTGCCCAGATGTCCCGGAGAACTGCGCCTTCGGGAAGGGGGGAGAGGAGGAAGCCCAGGGGGAGAGGAGACCGCCATCCTAGAAGGAGCCTCTGCCGAGAAGCTGCCCTGCTTGGCCTCTCCTCCTTCCTCAGTTCTAGATTCTACGTCTCTGGGGGTGGTGCGTGGGGCTGGGGTCACACCCTGCAGGGTTGGGCGCAGTGACTGGGAAGGGTCGCACTCCTGGGGGTGCGAGGGCTGAGCACTGTATGCAAACTGGGTCTGCAAGGAGAGCACCTCCATGATTGTTTTTCTTCTTTCTGGGTCACACCCGGCGATGCACAGGGGTTCCTCCTGGCTCTGCACTCAGGAATTGCCCCCTGGTAGTGCTCGGGGGACCCTATGGGATGCTGGGAATCGAACCCGGGTCGGCCTTGGTACAAGGCAAAAGCCCTCCCCGCTGTGCTATCGCTCCAGCCCCATCCATCTTTTTTTTAATCCTTTAAAAAATATATTATCTTTATTAGCGGCTTCCAAATGCCATTATTATTTTCTTTTATTGAATCACCGTGAGCTACACTTAGGAAGCTTTCATGGTTCAGACAATGATCGAACACCCATCCCTCTTCCTGTGCACATTTTCCACCACCGATGTCCCCAGTTCCCTCCCCCCACCCTCCCCCTGCCTCTATGGCAGACAGTTTCCTTCTTACTCTCTCTACTTAGGGACATTATAATTCGCAGTGCAGAGACTGAGAGGCCGTCCTGTTTGGTCCTTTATCTGCTTTCAGTCCACATCTCCCATCCCGAGCGATCCCTCCAACCATCACTGACTCAGTGATCCCTTCTCTGTCCCAGCTGCCTTCTCCCCCAGCTCACGAGGCAGCTTCCAACTATGGGGCAATATTCCTGGCGCTTGTGTCTACTGTCCTTGGGTGTCAGTCTCATATTATATTATTTTATATCCCACAAACACCTCCATGATTTAAAAAAAAAAAACTGTGGGCTAGCGTGATAACACCGTGGGTAATAATAATGATCGCACAGCATGAAAGTACAATATCATAATAGTACAATGACATTGGGCTGGAACAACAACACAGCGGGGAGGGTGTTTGCCCTGCACACGGCTGACCCGGGTTCGATTCCCAGCATCCCATAGGGTCCCCTGAGCACCACCAGGGTGATTCCTGAGTGCAGCGCCAGGAGTAACCGCTGTGCATCGCCGGGTGTGACCCAAAAAAATAAAATTAAAAAAGTGGGCCAGGGTGACAGCACAGTGGGTAGGGCACTTGCCTTGCACATGGCTGGGGCTGACCCGGGTTCCACCCCCAGCATCCTATATTGCGCCCCAAGCACCAGCAGGAGCGATCCCCGAGCACAGAGCCAGGAGTAAGACCCTAGCAATGCTGGGTGTGGCTCAAACACCCCCCCAAAAAATAAATAAAAATAAATAAGTGCCTGGGAAATTGTTGAGTGGGGGTGAGGGGAGGGGGTCTGAGGAGGACAGAGATCACTTTCAGGGTCCTGGCCCCACCCTCCGTCCCCTCCCCTAGGGACCGCTCTGGGTTAGGGTTCCCGCTTCCCCTCCCCTGCCCCTCTCCCGCCCACCACTCCAGAGATGGCCGGGACCTGGGGTTGACCAAGACACTCACCGCGCAGCCCGGGCGTGGCCATGGCTTGGGGCACCCGGGTCACAGAGCCCCGCTGGGCAGCTCCCGAAGCCGCACAGCCGCCTGCAGGGCTAATTCCATCGCGGCTGAGCCGGGGCTGGACGTGCCCGCCCCTCTCTGGCCGCAGCCTCCTCCCCCATCCCTGCGGGGGCCACCGGACGGGCGCCGCCAGAGGCGAGCCGGGGGCTGGCTGCGCGGTCCTGGGCCCCCGCGCGCGCGCGCGCGCTCAGCGGGCTGAAGTGACCCGGACACGCTGGGAGCAGAGGGGACAGCCGGCCGGCGCTGCCCGCTGGCTCCCACCCCCAAACGGGCCTCCTAACGTGGGTTGAGGGGGAACCAGCCTCGGGATTATCCCATGAACCGTCTGGCTGATTAGTTTCCAATCCGCGCGGCAAAGCCTCCTTTGAGCTGCTCCCCTGCCCGGGACATTTGTCACAGGGGTGGGGGAGGGAGGACCCCCTTGGCAGCTGTCCTCGCTCCACTTGGCACCCCCGTTTCTAAGGGCATATCTGGACGCAGGTGGGGTCTGGAGGGAGGGAAGAGGGGCTGGGTTCGGGATAAACCTGGAAGTGGGCATGGAGACAGCTGGTCCAAGGACCTGCCCAGAGACGACGCCTAGGAGTGGGCAGGACCACAGGACCTCGGAGGGACGCTCCAGATGGCCCAACTGCCACTCCAGTTCCTGCTGTGCGACTTTAGGAAGGTCCCGCACAGGAGCTGGAAGGGAGTCAACAGCCACTGACCCTGACCGCTCTGTGTGAAAAGCTGGATCCACCCCACCAATTAGGGAGGCCATGGTGGTCACTCCCTGCTTGCTGGACACCAGGGGGGTGGGGTGGGGGACAGGGTAACAGCGGCCACCCAAAGGGAGCAATGAGCGTGTGTCTGCCTCATCGGGCCTCCGGGCAAGAGCCGGGCTAGGGGCCGGCAGGGCTGCCCCTGTCTGTGCTCATGACACTCTGCTCTCCCGCCTCCCCCAGGGGTGTCCTTCTCCCCTCTCCCTCCCTTCCAGGGACCCTCCTCTGTGTCTTTGCAATGTCAGGAGGAGGGGGAACTTTTCACCAGGGTGTCTTATCCATTCTCTTTCCTCTGCCCCCTCTTTCTCCCCCCACCGCCTTCCTTTGCTCTCCCTCCTTGGCAAAGGGAGACTTTGCCAAGTCCCCCCCAAGTCACTTTGGGGGGACTGTGTCTTATGGGGTTTGAGCAAGAACAAATAGAGTCCCAGTGACCAAAGGTGGTCCTTGCATTTAGAATTCCTGCAGGAGGTAGGAGAGGCTGCTAAAATAGTCTCTCTCGCCCTCTCTCTCTCTCTCTCTCTCTCTCTCTCCTCTCTCTCTCTCTCTCTCTCTCACACACACACACACATGCACATGCACACACATGGTAGAAGAGGCTGCTAGCACACGTGCACACACATTCACGTGTGTGTGCGCGCACACACACACACATACACACACACAGGCACCGCCTCCTCCTCTTTCTCCCTTTGCATCCTGTTACTCCTGTAATATAGCTATTGTCTCCTTTTATTTTATTTTTGTTTGGACACCACACCTGGTGGTGCCCAGGGCTTACTCCTGGCTCTGTGCTCAGGGATCACTCCTGGTGGGGCTCAGGGGAGCCATATGAGGTAGCCACTGCACCATCTCTCTGGCCCCCCAGATATTGTCTCCTAAGTCACGGCATACTATTCGTAAGTGCAGCCCTGTAGCACTGTCATCCCTTTGTTCATCGATTAGCTCGAGCGGGCACCAGTTAGTCTCCATTGTGAGACTTGTTGTTACTGTTTTTTGGCATATAGAATACGCCACGGGTATACTGGAGCGTTAGCACAGCGGGTCGGGTGTTTGCCTTGCACATGGCCGACCCGGGTTTGATTCCTCCGTCCCTCTTGGAGAGCCCAGCAAGCTACCCAGAGTATCCCGCCGGCCCGGCAGAGCCTGGCAAGCTATTCCTAAACAGGTGGAGAAACCCGGGCCGTGGAGCACAGGCGGCTGGGAAATTGACACCTTGGGGAGAGGAGGCCTCGCTGCAGTCTCCTGGTGCCTCCGATAACAGCCATGCCAGGCCCCAGGTGAGGTGTCAGGCGATCAGGCAGGAGGGGGACAGGTCACCCCCTAGCCCGGGATCTAGTTTCCTACAGGGCCCTCGGAAGCCACTCGAAGTCGGACGCAGGGTGATGGACGGAGAGCAGCGGACTGTAAATTATTGAGCGGTTATATAAAACTGTGTCCGTTCCTCCTGCCTTCTCACTGCAGAACCCCCCCCCACACACACCCCACTGAGCAGCACCTTTGGGCCCCTGGCCCGACACTAGCGTCCCTGGAGGTCCCTGGAGGTTTAACCCCAGCAGGGAGAGGAGCAGCTGGAACTTTAGAAATAACAGCGGCCCTGAGTCCCCTGACAGCGGGGATGTTCCTGGTTAGGTGCTGCGGCTCCTGGGTTCTCATCCGGGCTCTGTCCCGCCTCCCTGCGGGCCCCCCCTGCCCCCCACGCCAAGACACTGAGATTTCCTGAGCTGCTTCCATCTTCTCCCAAGGGGCAGGGGAGGGGTGGGGTGGTGGATTAGACTGTGTTTAAATCTGCTCTGGATCCATCTCCTCTTTCTTTCTTTCTTTCTTTCTTTCTTTCTTTCTTTCTTTCTTTCTTTCTTTCTTTCTTTCTTTCTTTCTTTCTTTCTTTCTTTCTTTTTCTCTCTCTCTTTCTTTCATTCTTTCTCTTTCTTTCTTCCTTTCTTTTCTTTCTTTTTTCCTTCTTTCTTTATTCCTTTCTTTCTTTCTTTCTTTCTTTTTTTAATTGAATCACTGTGAGCAACACTTACAAAGCTTTCTTATTTGACTTTCAGTCATACAATATAATCGAACACCTATCCCTCCACCAGTGCACATTTTCCACCACCAATGTGCCCGGTATCCCCCCTCCCATCCCACCCCTCCCTCTGCCTCTATGGCAGACAATTTCCCCCATGCTCTCTCTCTTCTTTGGGGCATTATGGTTTGCAATACATACACTGCAAGGTTATCACGTTTGGTCCTTTACCTACTTTCAGCACACCTCTCCCATCCTGAGCGATCCCTCCAACCATCACTGACTTAGTGATCCCTTCTCTGTCCCAGCTGCTTTCTCCCCCAGCTCTTGAGGCAGGCTTCCAACCATGGAGCAATATTCCTGGTCCTTGTCGCTACTATCCTTGGGTGTCCATCTCATATGCTGAATAGGGGAGGTCTCGTTACTCTCAATGCATTCAATCTCTCCTGCATTAATAAGATCAGGGAAAAGGGGGAAAAACACTATCAATTCCCCTGCCACCTCCTGCCACATACTCAGAACATCACCAACTAGAGCCCGCTGCCTGGGCACCCTGTGTGTGCCTGTGAACTCCCACCGAAGGTCTGCTGGGTTTTCTCCTGCTTTTTTTTTTTTTTTGCTTTAAATAGATTTTTATTTGTTTTTCTTTATATTAATTTTTTTTCTCCCATAGAGGAATACATTACAGTCTAACAATCAGAATCCTGTTACACATGTTCACAGGCATGCCACATGACCGGGTCGAGGTGGTTGTGTCCTTGAGTCTGTCGACATGTCATGACATGGTCAGTCAGTCTCATTTCAGCCAGTCTCAACACAAAACACCCAAGAGGGACGCACTCAACTTGTTGGTTCCATTTGGAACTAAGTAGCAGGGCAAGAGGGTAGATATAAAGGGGCTATTGTGTGTCTGCACTAAGTAAGCCACATGGATCTGAGGAGGCATCCAAGAGCTCCAGATGGGTTTTTGTTGCATCTAAGACATTATGGGTCAGTTTCTCCTGCTTTTGAGGGCCACACCTGGTGACGCTGAGGGTCTACTCCCGGCTCCGTGCGTTGGGGTTGCTTCCCAGCTCTGCTCCGGAGAGCAGGGGCTGGAGAGACAGTACCGAGGGGAAGGCACTTGCCTTGCACATGGCTGACCCGGGTTCGATCCCCAGCATCCCGGAGGCTCCCCAAGCACCGCCAGGAGTGATTTCTGAGCACAGAGCCAGGGGTAGCCCCTGAAGATTGCCAAGTGTGGCCCCAGACATAAAAAGGAGACCATGCCATGCCAGGGAGGGGACCGGGGCACGTGCTCTGGCTGCCGAGTCATCTCCCCGCTGTCCCCTCACACAGCCCCAGTCAGTGGGGTCGTGTGCACCAGTTGATGACCAGTAAGCAATGCTGGAGCTGAAGGGACCTTGTCCTCCAAGAGGAACGGAGAGAAAGTTCCTCTCCAGGGCTCAGGGCAAAGGCCACGGCCCCGACACTCAGCCGTCACAGACACTCCCCTCTGACCCCATGGTCTCCGCTCAGAGCAGAGCTTCCTGGAAGGGCCTCGGGACCCTGGTGCGGATGGAGCTGCTGTGCTCCCTTCGGCTCAGTCTCCTTCCTCCCCGCTCACAGACCTCTGCTCAGGACACACACACACACACACACACACAAAACCACACATACACAAGCACATATATACACAAAACCACAACATACAACCACACACATACACACAACCACACACAAGCACACATAAACACAAAACCACAATACACACAACCACACATACATACAACCACACACAACCACACACACAACTATACACACAGCCACACACAACCACACACACAATCACACACACATACAACCACACACACAAACACACACAAGCACACACATAACCACACAACCACACACAGCCACACACACAACCACATACACAACCACACACACAAGCATATGCATACACAAAATCACACACACAACCACACACAGTCACACACACAACCACATACACAAGACCACACACAAATACACATAACCACACAACCACACATACAACCACACACAACCACACACACATACAACCACACAGACAAGCATACACACAAGCACACACATACACAAAACCACACACACAACCACACACACAAAAGCACACACATGACCACACAACCACACACAGCCACACACACAAAACCACACACACATACAACCACACACAATACAACCACACACACACATACCACCACCACCAGGCTGTTGCAGAAGAGCGCGGCCTTTATTGGGGGCCCAGCAGGCCCACGAGAAGGGGCGTGCAGGGGGGCCAAGCGGCGCCCTGAGGGGGCAGCGCGTCCGGGGCGCGGGGCTCACTTGCTGCACTTCCGGGGGCTGCACCTGCACTGCAGCGCGTTGAGGACCTCGTGGTAGACGACGGAGCCGTTGGCGCAGCGCAGGGGCACGCGCAGGGGCTCGGTGCGCGCGGGCGAGCAGCAGGAGCACTGGTCCTGCACGTCCTCCGTGTCGATGGAGTACACGGCCTTGCTGGCACACTTGCCCTGCCGGGGAGCAGCGTCAGCCCCCGCCCGCCTGGGCGCCCCCCGCCCACCTGCAGGCCTGTCTCCGTCCGGCCCCCTCCCCCGCCGTGCCCGCGCCCGGGGCCTCAGAGGAACCCCGCAGCCCCTTCAAAGGGTTGCTGGGTCCCTGGGCTCCTTCTCTGTTGCGAAGGTCCCTGGTTGCCCGGCCTCCCGGCCCTGCTCTCCCTGGCCTTGGAGGGCTGGTCAGTGGTGGGGATCAGCCACAAGTGTGGGGGGGCGGAGGGTAGAGAGGAGGTAAGGTGAGAAGGAGCCAGCGTGGCAATCACAGTTAGAAAGGATCACGCGGACGGGAACTGAGTGTTAAAAGCAGGTAAAGGGAGATACCGGGCAACCTTTCGATATCTATACTGCAAGCCCTAAGGCACAAAAGGGGAGGGAGAGAGACAGTCAGACAGAGGGAGAGAGAGAGAGAGAGAGGGAGAGAGAGAGACAGACAGACAGACAGACAGAGACAGAGAAAGGGGGAGAGAGAGAGGGAGAGAGAGAGGGAGGGATAGAGGGAGAGAGAGAGAGAGGGGGGGAGAAAGTGCGTGCCTGCCACAGAGGCAGGCTGTGTGTGGGGGGGGATGATGGGAGGGAACCTGGGGACACGGGTGCAGGGAAATGTACACTCGTGGAGTGATGGGTGTTGGAGCACTGTGGGACTGAAATTTAATCATGACCAGCTTTGTAAGGGTCTCTCACAGTGCTTCATTTAAAAAAATTTTTTTTAAAAAAAGGTTCCTAGTTGTTCAAAATAAATAAATAAATAAAATGCCGGACTGGTGCGCTAGCTCAGAGGGCTGCACATGTGCTTTGCGTGCAGGAGGCCCGGGTTTGGTCCCTGGTGACATATGGCCCCTGAGCACTGCTGGGAGAAGCCCCCCAAGCTCAGGGCCAGTTGTAGCCCCTGAGCACTTTCAGGTGTAGCCTAAAAATAATAAGGAAAAGGAAGCTTTGAGGCAGGGGGGAGCTCAGCAGTGCAACACTTTTTTTTTTTTAATCTGTGAGGTCCTGGGTTTGATCCCTGGCACAGATGGAAGAGGAACAGCAGGAGGAAGAGGATAAGGAGGAGGAGAAAGAGGGAGGAGGAGGAGGAAGAGGAGGGGGAAGAGGAGGAGGAAGAGGAGGAGGAGAAAGGAGGAGGAAGAGGAGGAGGAAAAGGAAGAGAAGGAAGAGGAGGAGGAAGAGGAGGAGGAGAAGGAGGAGGAGAAGAAGGGGATGAGAAGAAGGGGAAGAGAAGGAAGAGGGGGAAGGGAGGAGGAGGAAGAAGAGAGAAGTGGAGGAGGAAGAAGAGGGGAGGAGGAGGAAGAGGAAGAAAAGGAGGAAGAGGAGGAGGAAGAGGAGGAAGAGGAGGAGGAAGAGGAGAAAGAGGAGAAGAAGGAAGAGGGGAGGGAAAGGAGGAGGAGGAAGAGGAGGAGGAAGAGAAGGAGAGGAAGAGAAGGAGGAAGAGGGAGAAGGGAGGAGGAGGAAGAAGAGGAAGAGGGGGAGAAGGAGGAGGAGGAGGAAGAGGAGGAGGAGGAAGAGGAGGAGGAGGAGGAAGAGGAGGAGGAAGAACAGGAGGAAGAGAAGGAGGAGGAAGAGGAGGAGGAGAGGATAAGGAGGAGTAAGAAGAGGAGGAGGAGGAGGAGAAAAAAGAAGAGGAGGAGGAGGAGGAGGAAAAAGAGAAGGAGGGAAAAAGTACTTCTACTTCCACTTCTTTTTCCTGTGTATTTCCCGGCCCTTTAGGCAGCACGGAGAAGCGGACAGCCAAGGACGCCCTCCCCCCATGCCCGCTAGCAGGCCCTTCTCGCGCCCCGCCCCTCACCTGGCAGTAACGAATGTCGACCTCCACTTCCGACTTACAGCTGTCCACCTTGACGTACTGCAGCCTGGCAGTGATGTCCTTGCACTCGGGTTCCTC
>NC_073307.1:87689465-87714155 GCF_027595985.1 Sorex araneus
GAGGAAAAAGAGAAGGAGGGAAAAAGTGCTTCTACTTCCACTTCTTTTTCCTGTGTATTTCCCGGCCCTTCCATAGGCAGCACGGAGAAGCGGACAGCCAAGGACGCCCTCCCCCCCCATGCCCGCTAGCAGGCCCTTCTAGTGAGTCTGTCTCGGGCCCGCCCCTCACCTGGCAGTAACGAATGTCGACCTCCACTTCCGACTTACAGCTGTCCACCTTGACGTACTGCAGCCTGGCAGTGATGTCCTTGCACTCGGGTTCCTCACCTACAGGACAGGTAAGAGTGAGGACCAGGGGGGTGGGGAGGGGGGTCCAGCCAGGTTTCTGTGGCACCGGTTCCCGCCCGCCCACTGGGCGCGGAGTGAAATTCTCCCCATTCACCTCTGCTGGCCGCAGCCCTTCCTGTCCAGACACAAAACCAACACTGGGTTTAACCCACTTATCGGGGCCACTCGATTCCCCAAGCCTCGATGAGGGGGATGGGCGGACGGATGCTGGCTCTAACACGACTGCAGACGCTAAATACCCAATCACGGGGGCAGTGATGCCGCCCTCTTATGCTTAGTACTATACCCAGGAGCTCCCGAGCAGTGAAAGTAGCCAACAAGTAGAATGAATTTCCATCCACTGCTGCCTAGGGGGAAGAGGCAAGGCCAATGTCACGGCCACATAAGAACAGCCACTGTCAAGAGGGTTCTCAGGAACTTCCCTCCCCTCCCCCCCCCCCCGCCCTACCACAATGGACCCTTCTCTCCAGGTGCTGCCTTCTCTGGGTATCTGGGCGGTGCTTCCTTCCAATCAGGGGTCAGTGGCAATCAGACCTAAATTCTATACTTGATGCACTGAGACGTCTAGAATTCTGAGACTCAACGCCAGCCCGGCCATGCCCCGCCCCACCCCGTTCAGAGCCTGGGAGTGTTCCTTTCTCGGACGGCTCCAAATCTCAGTCAATGCTAACTCCAGATTGGAATCGTTCCACTTCCAAGTAATTTCATTGAAAAGCGAAAGCCTGCCAAGGACACGAAGAGAACAAGTGAATTTGCAAACATTGGGGTCAGCAGGCTGTCTTCTCGTGCTGTTGATTTCAGTCCCTAAGCCTGGCTTATTTCTCGTGGGAGGGGACTCTCACCATGGCAAGCCCATCATGGATCAACAAATACCCCTTGTTAATTTTGCAGAGAATGGTCTCCTTGCCCAGTTCCACGTGCGGTGCACTGAAAAGAATTCGTCTTCTCTGACCAATTCCTTGACTTGACATATGTAAACCCTTCAGAAAGGGATGCTAGAAAGATGCTTTCTGGGTCTATGTTCTCCACCTACCATAATTTGGTTTCAGCAATTGGTGTTTCGGACCTTCTGAGTAAGCGCTCAATGACTGAACATCAAAGGGACACACACTGATGATTCTGCAACAGTATCTCATGGGAATTCATTTAAAAATGTCACTGTCATGGTCATCCCATTGCTCATCGATTTGCTCGAGCGGGCACCAGTAACGTCTCCAAGTGAGACTTGTTGTTACTGTTTTTGGCAGATCGAATACGCCACGGGGAGTTGGCTGGGGAAATGTTTTTTAAAAATCAAAAAAATTGGGGGGCCAGAGTAATAGTATAGCATGATAGGCGTTTGCCTTGCACATAGCTGACCCAAGCTCGATCCCCGTCATCCCATATGGTCCCCTGAGCACTGCCAGGAGTGATATCTGAGTGCAGAGCCAGGAGCAACCCCTGAGTATTGCTGGGTCTGACCCAAAAAGCAAATAAAAATTTTTTTAACTAAAAACATTTTTTTTTGCTTTTTGGGTCACACCTGGTGATGCACAGGGGTCACTCCTGGCTCTGCACTCAGGAATGAACCCTGGTGGTGCTCAGAGGACCATATGGGATGCTAGGAATAGAACCCGGGTCGGCCACATGCAAGACAAACGCCCTACCCACTGTGCTATTGCTCCAGCCCCTTAAAAAAATTTTTTAAAGGGACACAGATTCTTATTCTCCCTATCCCCACTTCCAAAAGGAGCAAACCCAAAACGAAGTAAAGGGAAGAAACTAAATGAAAAACAAACCAAAAGTTATTTGTTAATCCAGGCAAGCCATCACTCTCTGTAGAGAAGGTTGCCTTGACATTAGGATTCTGAAAGTCAGGTGTGTGCATGAACCAGGGAGATGTCGGAAGGGTCTTTCTGGTGTTGAGGCTGGTGGGATGCAATCCCCACAGCTGATGCTGTGAGCTACTGGCCCCAATCTCTGTAACCTGGCTGCAGGGTCAAGAGGGGCTGAGAGTGAGTAGGAAAGGGACCAACTTAGACCCGACTTACAAATCCTAGAGAGAGCAATGTTCTCTATAGCCCCACAGCACACAGTGGGAGCAAATGTTAACTGGTTAGTCTTCATCCCCAAAATACCTAGCTGACAACCCATGAAGAATAAATGCGGGAGGGACTGGAGTGATAGCACAGCGGGGAGGGTGTTTGCCTTGCATGCAGTCGACCCAGGTTCAATCCCCAGCATCCCATATGGTCCCCCAAGCACTGCCAGGAGTAATTCCTGAGTGCAGAGCCAGGAGAAACCCCTCAGCACCTCTGGGTGTGACCCAAAAAGAAAAAAAAAAAGAATAAATGTGGGGCCAGAGAGATAATACAGTAAGGCACCTGCCTTGCACATGGCCAGTTAGGGTTTGATCCCCAGTACCATGTATGTCCCCCAGCACTGCCAGGAGTCATCACATCACAGAGGGTGTGGCCCAACTAACAAAAATAAGGGGAAAGTGTACTTAGTATCTGCTTTCTCAATTTGGATCAAGTGGGTCTGTCTTCAAGGAACTCTGGTTGAAGAGAGGAGGTAATTCTCTGACAGCAGGACTATGAGCAACCCGGATTTTCTCTGGGCAAAGATCACTCAAAGCTGGATAGTAAGAAGGGAATCAGGGGGGTTAGAGTGATAGCACAGTGGATGGGGCATTTGCCTTGCACACAGCTGACCCAAGTTCGATTCCCAGTATCCCATATGGTCCCTTGAGCAGAGTAACCCCTGCGCATCACTGGAGGGGGGGGGAAGAAGGAGGAGGAGGAGGAGGGGGGGGGAGGGGGAGGGGGAGGGAGAGGAGGAGGAGGAGGAGGAGGAGGGGGGGGAGGGGGGAGGGGGGAATCAGGAAGGAGACCGTTCAACTGCTGTTTGAAAGGTCTGAGCCGGGGAAGTCTGAGGACATCCAAGAACTATTCCCACTGAACATGATCGCAGGCCGGTGATGGCGAAATGGCAACCGATTGAGCCGACGCCAAAGATCAGCGCCTGCACTCGGCCTGATGGTTTGGAAGAACAGCAACTGGGGATGTACTTACAGGTGTCGCAGCAGGTCCCGGGTATTTTCATGACTTTTCCCTAAACAAGCAGAAACACCTTAGGCACAAAGAGGACACAGGTCCCAGCAGAGCTGTGCACTCGCAGCCCTGAGGTTATGTCCCCAGAGATGAACCCTTGTTCTCCCATGACAAATCTGAGCAGACAGCCCTCCCCACCTAAGCCGACGGAAGCCATCCCGATTATGCTCAGTTGCTCCCGACTTTGCCTGTGGGATCCGCACTCCCAGAGGAGCGTGGAAATCCGTTCATGTTCCACAAGGCCCCTGCAAGGATCCGAGATTCAGTCTCCAGGGGCCTGGGAGGGGAAGTTTGCCCGAGCCACAGGGAAATGCTGTGCGAGCGGCACTGGGTGCTGTGCCCAGGACCCTGCTCTGAGAGGGAAGGTGGAGGTGACGGGGAAAGCAGAGCCCGGGCTCCACCACTCACCCCCTCGGCCAGACACGTCTGCCTGTCAAAGGGAGGGCAGCCGGTGATCCTCTTCTCCCAGATGTACTCTCCCCTCTCGTTGACCTTGCAGAAGTGGCTGTCACAACCATCCTGGAGTGTCTCATCACGCTGAAAGGAAAGAGCAGAAGTGGGGCCGGAGTGGAGGACAGCGGGGAGGGCGTTTGCCTTGTATGCGGCTGACCCGGGTTGGATCCGCAGCATCCCTGAGCACCGGGTTGGATCTGCAGCATCCCTGAGCACCGACAAGAGTAATTCCTGAGTGCAGAGCCAGGAGTAACCCCTGAGCATCACCAAATATGACCGGAAAGAGAGAGAGAGAGAGAAAGAAAGAAAGAAAGAAAGAAAGAAAGAAAGAAAGAAAGAAAGAAAGAAAGAAAGAAAGAAAGAAAGAAAGAAAGAAAGAAAGAAAGAAAGAAAGAAAGAAAGAAAGAAAGAAAGAAAGGGAGGAAAAAGAAGGGAGGGAGGGAGGGAGGAAGGGAGGAAAAAGAAGGAAGAAGGGAGGGAGGGAGGGAGGGAAGGAGCAAAGGAGGGAGGGAGGGATGGAGGAAGGAAGGAAGGAAGGAAGGAAGGAAGGAAGGAAGGAAGGAAGGAAGGAAGGAAGGAAGGAAGGAAGGAAGGGAGGGAGGGAGGGAGGGAGGGAGGGAGGGAGGGAGGGAGGGAGGAGTGAGCATAAGTGAGTAGGGCACACTCCAAGAAAATTTTTGGGTTCCAAGATCTCTTCAAACCATGACCTTGACTCCTTGGAGGAGTTTGGAACAAACTCTACGCACCCAGGAAATAGACTAGAGATGGAATCCCAGTTTTCCAACGCATTTACTAGAAACAGATGCATAAATGGAGTGTGTCCCCAGGACCTCCAGGCCACTGGGAACCCTCAAGACCTCAACCAACTCCAAGTCAGGGGGCCATCCACATCTACCATCCACCATCTACGCTCTTGTTGGGAAGAATGACAAAATCGCCGAAAGACGAAGGTCTATGCCTTCTCCGAGTGGGCCCTCTTCTCTTTGCAAAATCAGAACAGAGCCGAGATAGACCCAGAGTTTGCCAAAAGAAAATCGTGTCCTACTTTCTCGAAGACAAGATCCCCCACACAAGAAGTGGATGGTGGCAGGAAGAGGAGTTCCCACGCTCGCACCTTCAGCGTCAGGATCTGTCCGCCCCGCAGCTGAATGGTGCAGGCTGTCGGCAGGCATCTTCCACAGCATTCTCCTTGGACCTTCTCTTCCTCGTAGCCCTGGATCCAGGAGAGACAACAGGCTCAGTGATGCTCCCGCCTCAGCCCACTTACGTTCCTTTTGCCAGTCTCTCACCTCTCTAAATCCCAGCAACGTACTAGGTCTTAGAATGCCAGCGTCCAGCTTCATCACGTGTCCCCAGGGCAGATTTCCTTCCCTCCACCTGCTGACGCTGCCTGCCCTTCTATAGCCTGAACTCCCCATCACCACCACCCCCAGCTCCAGACTTACAGATTCAGTTGTTTATCTAACTGTCATTTCAAGGATCGTGTCCAAATGAGAACTTGATCTTTTCCTCCACCAAATCTAATCCTCCTTCAGTTTTTCCATCATTCTCCTATCTCAGTGAATGGTTTTGATCTCCACGTGGCTCAAGCCAGAAATCTCAGAGTCATCCACGACTCTTCCGTTTTTCTCAACACAAAATTTACAAAAGTGCATTTCAGACTCATCCACTGTTTGGTCACAACCAAAGTACTGTGACACACCCTAGTCCACGTAATTACATCCTACAATGGACTCTGTGATAGTCTTGATTTGTCTTCAAATCTTCATTTATGCCCTTCCACCAGATGTTCCCCCATGTAGTGGCAGAGTAATTTATATTAAAACCTTATATTTATATTATAGTTATGCTTTATATATTATATTTGTATGAACCTTCTGCATATAACAATTATAAATTATTAACAAAATACGTATATACATATGTATATATTGGCCTGGAGCAATAGCACAGCAGGTAGGGCATTTGCTTGCACGCGGCCGACTTGGGTTCGATTCCTCTGTCCCTCTCAGAGAGCCCTGCAAGCTACCGAGAATATCCCACCTGCATGAAAGAGCCTGGCAAACTACCCATGCCGTATTCGATATGCCAAAAACAGTAACAAGTCTCACAATGAAGACGTTACTGGTGCCCACTCGAACAAGTTGATGAATAATGGGACGACAGTGCTACAACAGTGCTATACAGTGCTATATATATTTGCTTTTTGGGTCACACCCGACATTGCACAGGGGTTACTCCTGGCTCATGCACTCAGGAATTACTCCTGGCGGTGCTCGGGGGGGCCATATGGGATGCTAGGAATCGAACCCAGGTAGGCCACATGCAAGGCAAATGCCCTCCCCACTGTGCTATTGCTCCAGCCCTAACAAAATATTTAAGACAATTACGTAAAGACACTGGGTGGCCCAAATCAAGGATAACCCCCAGAAAATTTCATCATTGACATAAGAAGCATATTTAAGTGGATTTCTCAATGAAGACAGATTGAGTGATATGAAACAACCGGAAATCAAGCACAATCCTGTCATCTTATTTACCTGATGGGTCAGGGGACAGAGTTTGAAATGTCTTGAATAGCTGGAAACTGAAGGGGGAAATCTCAGGAAGTCAGAAAAGAAGACCCAAAAGCATGCACAAAAAAAGTCATTTAAATATTTGATTAAGCCCTGATTTATAAAAACACGAGGGAGGCTCAAAGGGGCCCTCATACCCTCAACAAAAAAAAAAAGTGAGAGGTAAGCATCAGAGCAAGCTGAGCTGAAATTCCAGCTGCCACACAAGGTAGAGGAACCAGAGTTTACAGCTTGGCTCCCACCAAGCTGAAGGGGCTACAAAGAGTTCAGGTTTCCACTCACATTTCAGAAAGGCCAAGCCTTAGAAATGAAGATGAGATAGCAAGACTAAAATATTCACCCTTAAAGAAGAGGAATACTGAAATAGAGCCTCCCAAAGGTAGCTGAAGACCTAGCTTTCTCAGGTATGAGGTGAACTGTACTTAGAATAATCTAGCCACCAGCTAAAAGGCAGTTTTAACATTCTTCAAAAGAAAGAAAAGAATCGTATCTCATTGGCATGTCCCTCATGGTAAAATGTTTCATGCTAAGAAGTTTTTTAAAACGTGATCTAAGTTTCGATCTTAAGAAGCTAGTAAAAACCCACAGTAACTAGAAGTAGGGAAATAATAAAAGTAACAGAAATAATAGTAGAAGAGGAATATAATCAAAGGTAAAATTGACAAAAATAGTTTTGTTTTTCAGATCTTTAAAATCTTCGAAAAGATAGATAAAGACACTAGATCTCTAGCATGACTAATCAAGAAAAAATATAGATTACCAATTTAAGAATGACAGCCTTGACGTAAATACAAAGCACCCAGATATTAAAAGTATTTAGGAGGCATAAGGAAGAATTTTATGTGACTAAGGTTATTTAAAATGGACAGATTCCATGAAAAATGTTTAGGCAACTCAAAAAGAAATTTAAAAAACTAAGAACCCCATTTTGTTTACAAATTTTAATTTTTGTTTGTTTGTTTGTTTGGGGGCCATACCTAGTGATGCTCAGTGGTTACTCCTGGCTCTGCATTCAGAAATTACTCCTAGCAGTTCTCAGGGAACCATACGGGATGCCGGGATTGAACCTGGGTTGGGGGCATACAAGGCAAACACCCTACCCGTTGTACTATCTCTCTGTCCCAAATTTTAAGTTTTTTGTTGTTTTTTTTTGGTTTTTGACCACACCTGGGAACATTCAGTGGTTATTCCTGGCTCCGGACTAAGAATCACTCCTGGTGTGGCTCAGGGGACCATACGGAGATTGAACACAGGTCAGCCACATGCAAGGCAAGCGCCCTACCAACTGTACTATCTCTCTGGCCCGAATTTTAATTGTTTAGTACAAAACCTTCCACCTGAAAAGTCAGACCTGACGATTAATTGGTGCAATTTATCAAAAATCTCAGAAAGACAGTGGCCTCCCACCAGTGAGAATGGTCTATAATCAAAAAGTCCACAAGAGTAACAAGAATGTTGGTGGGCCATGAAGGAAAAAGGCAAGAATTTTTATCCACTGCTGGTGGGTGGGACTATAGTTTGGCTCAGTTTCTCTGAAGCAAAGTTTGGAGATGTCTCAAAAGTTATGACTAAAGCTCCCACATGTCCCAGCAAGACCCTCCTGGGCATCTACTACGCCAAGAGCACCCAAACGTGAATCTAAGGCCATTTATTTACACACCTATGTTCTTCACCAAGATCTGCACACAACCCAAGTGTCCAGCAATAGAGGATCAGACAAAGAAATTGTAGTATACAGACCCCCTGGAATACTACTCAGCTCTGAAGAAAGACAAAATCTTGCAATTTGCTACACCTTGGGTGGAACTGGAGGAGTCCTGCTAAGGAAGTGAGTCAGAAACCTCTTTCTGAGGGCAATAATATGGTGGGTAGGGCACTCGCCTGGCACACAGCCAACCCAGGTTTAATCCCCAGCATCCCATAGGGTCCCCCCAGCCCCGCCAGGTGAAGTTCCAGAGCTCAAAGCTAGGAGTAACTTTTGAGCGTCACTTGGTGTGGCCCCAAAACAAAAAACAGAAAGAAAAAAAAGACAAATACCAGATAATCTCATTAATACACAGAGTACAAAGAAATAAAGTAAAGTATTAGACCATCCCCCACCATGGAAACAAACCTTGAGATATGGTCAATAGAACTATGCGTTAAGGATGCTAAGAGAAGAAGCTGAGGCGGGGGCCGTAGGAGTGGTAAGCAGAATGTAGCAGCACAATAAACAAAAAACAATACTATCCATACTCTTATAAAATAGAAACAGTAAATATTTTTTTAAATTGGGAAGAGATAAGAGCAATCTCACACAAACTCTTTTGGGACTAGAAGAAAATAGGAAACCAGTCTGACATCTCTTATTGATTCCAGCATGGCTCTGGGACCAAAACCCCACAGACATGTTCAAAGAGAAATAAATTAGAGACCTGTCATTCTTGATCATAGAGTTAAAAAAATCTTTAATGCAATGTTGGCAAATGGATCTTACGGCAGATTAAATGAAAAGGGATAACACATCATGGCAAATGGGATTTATCAAAAGAATGAAAGGTAGTTGGCAATCTAAAATCAATCAATGCAGTTCCTTCCTGTTAACAGAATGAAGGAAAAAACCATAAGATCATCTTTCTAGGAAAGTAAAACTGCCTGACAAAATTCAATACCCATTCCGGAAAAAAAAAAAAGACCCCATAAATAAGGGACAGAAGAGAATGTCTTCAATGGGAGAAAAGGCACACAGCTTTCCTATTTAACGATGAAATGTTGAATGAATTCTCTCTCTGGTGAGAAACAAAACATCCTCAATGCTTCTAGCCTGAAAATAGCAGCCAATGAACAAGAAGAAAAAAGGAAAAAAATACCGCAAAGGAAGAAGTAAAAACAAACGTTCTTTTACCATATTATCCCACACATATAAAAAGTAGGGAATTACGTTTAACAAACTGTGTGCAAGACACTTACATTACACCCCACAAATGACCACAGGCGAATAGTAAAGGTCTCCGTCCTGGGGGTATGTGCTAAGTGTGACCATATTGCCCAAAGGCCCCGTGCCTTCCAGATGGATTCGAAACAGTCCCGCACACCTCTAAAGCAAGCGCGGTTCTATAAAACTGGAGGAGATGGCTGCAAATTTATAGGGAAAGGGAATGGACCTCAGATAGACAAAACAATCTTGAAAAAGAAGAAAGGCTGAAGGATTTCCACTTCTGGTTTCAGGACTTGACTATAAAGCGCCCGTAATCAAGACAATGTGTGGCGCTCACCAGGGCGGGCGGGGGGGAGGCGGGGGGGGGGGGCACTCCGCCCGGAGACCAGGAGGGAGCGTGGAGCCACAGACGCACATACACAGAGCCGGCTCCAGTGTTTTCAACTTTCAGTCCATTCAGATTTTTTTTTTTTCAACAAAGGCGCCAACAAAACCCACTAAGGAAAAGACAGACTTGGAATGAATGGGCTGGAAGCAGTGGTCACTGCATCAGGCAGGAGGCAGGAATCACCCCAAACCCTACTTTACACGGCTACTTTTCTTTTTTCTTTTTGGGTCAAACCCGGCGATGGACAGGGGTTGCTCCTGGCTCTGCACTCAGGAATTACTCCTGGCGGTGCTCAGGGGACCCTATGGGATGCTGGGATTCGAACCTGGGTCAGCCGCGTGCAAGGCAGATGCCCTCCCTGCTGTGCTATTGCTCCTGCCACACAGTTACTCTGTAAATACAGAAACATTAATTCCTGGGGTTCATAGACATCTAAACATGAAAACAATCACACTTCTCAAATGAAACATAAAGGAATATCTTTCTGATCTTAAAGTAGACCAGAGTTTCTTAAACAGGAAATGAAAGGCACCACCTATATAAAAAAAAAACAGTAATAAGTAAACATTGACAAGCTGGGGCGGGAGCTATAGTGCAGCGGGTAGGGTGTTTGCCTTTCACGAGGCCGACCCTTCTTGATTCCTCCGCCCCTCTCGGAGAGCCCAGCAAGCTACCGAGAGTATCCCGCCCGCTCGGCAGAGCCTGGCAAGCTCCCCGTGGCGTATTCGATATGCCAAAAACAGTAACAAGTCTCATCATGGAGACGTTACTGGTGCCTGCTCGAGCAAATCGATGAGCAACAGGATGACAGTGATACAGTATGACAGAAAAATAAAATAAAATGCAACAAGAGCATGTCAGGAACTTGGAAAACGCCCTGAGAATCATTTCGGTGCAAGGAGATGTGGGCAGGTGACTCGAGTATGCCCGTGGCTGTGTCACACCTTCTCCAAGGGCGACTCTAGCGACTCCAGCCACGGTCCACATGCACCCCGCCCGGCCCCCGGCCCAAGCGCCCTTACCGGCGGGCAGGCCTTGCACGTGGTCTTGCTGCATTCCAGCTTGAACCGCGGCACGACGCCCTCCTCCAGGGTGCAGCGGCAGGAAGTGCACACGTCAATCATCAGGCTCTTGCCGGGCTGGAAAGACGCGCATGCGCGGGGTTCAGGCCGCCGGCCTCGCAGCCCTGACCATCCCCGGGTCCCACCTCAGGACAGCGAGGGCGAGTGGGTCCCTCCTGCTCACCAGGGAGCCAGAATGAAGGGGCTTTGGTGGGGACCCCAGGGAGCCTTCGAGGTGAAGGACAAAGGGGTGGCCCCAGCATCTCTGGCCAAGGCACCTGACTTTGTGCTGGCTGAGGGGGGTCCCCCTTTCAACCCCTCCCCGACACCCCTGCCCCTCCCCGCCCCCCCCCCCGGGGCAGGACAGGACAGCTGCTCACCCCGATGATGGTGCCGTTGAGCACGCAGGCCTGCACAGGCTCTGGGGAGAGAGGAGCAGCCAGGCCTGAGTGCGGGGGTGCACGGGGGCGAATTCCACCCACGGCAGCTCCTGAGGGGCCTCCCCGCCCATCTGGAGCCCCCTCACTCCCCCCAGCATCTTGCTGAGGGCACTGGGGGTCTTCCAGGAACCTGCCTTGTTGAAGGAACCCACACAGATGGCGTGAGTTGGGGGGGTCTGGGCTTCGGAAGGAATGAAGCTGTAGGGGCCAGGGAGAGAGCACAGAGAGCCGAGCAGCCACTTTGAGTGCACGAGGTCTAGGGTTCATCTCCAGCAGCCCACAGGCCCCCTGAGAGAAGCCAGTAGCGAATTCCTGAGCACAGAGGCAGGAGTAGCAAAGATGCAGCAAAGAAAGAGAAAGAGAAGGAAGGAAGGGAGGAAGGGAGAGAGAGGAAGAATGAGAGAATGAGAGAAGGAAGGAAGGAAGGAAGGAAGGAAGGAAGGAAGGAAGGAAGGAAGGAAGAAGGAAGGAAGGAAAAATAGAGAGAAAGAAAAATAAAGAGAAAGGAAAGGAGAGAGCAGAAGGAAAGAAAGTAAGAAAGAAAGCAAAGAGAAATGAAGGAAGAAAAGCGAGAAAGAAGAAAGAAAGAAAGAAAGAAAGAAAGAAAGAAAGAAAGAAAGAAAGAAAGAAAGAAAGAAAGAAAGAGAAGAAAGAAGAAAGAAAGGAGGAAAGAAAGAAAGAAAGAAAGAAAGAAAGAAAGAAAGAAAGAAAGAAAGAAAGAAAGAAAGAGGAAGGAGAGAGCGGACTGAAGGGAGGGAGGGAAGGAAAGAGAAAGAAAGGAAGGAAGGAAGGAAGGAAGGAAGGGAGGGAGAGAGGGAGGAAGGGAGGTAGGGAGGTAGGAAGAAAGGGAGGGAGGCAGAGAAGGAGGGAGGGAGAGAGGAAGGGGAGGGAGGGAGGGAAATAAAGAAATTAATTCTCCTTGGCAACTCTACATTGCAAGACAGATGCAAGAGCAGAAAAGGAAGGGAGGGGGCGGGGGTTGGTTAGAACAGCGCCCTTGGCAGGGGGGAGTGAACCAGCAAGGGAGTGTGAGTGAATGAATGAATGAGAATGCCAGTGAATGAGAGCGTGAATGAGCAAGAGAGACGTGTGGATGAGCGAGCGAGTGAATGGAGTATGAGTGTGAGTGTGCGAGAGAGGGAGTGGGTGAGAGGGAAGGGGGTGTCTGGGGGGACTCCCAGTGCCCCGTCCATCCACCCACACTCAGAGGTTGGCCCAGACCGGCCTCTGCTGCCCACAGTGGGGTGCTGAGAAGTGGACACAGGGCTGAGCGCACCCCTGGGCCCCCGCCCGCCCCTTCTCTCGGAAGCAGCCGGGGGTAGCCAGGGCCCCGCCCACCCACCCCCCCGGGCGCGCCGCCCCCCCCCCACCCCCATCCACCGGCTCACCACAGCGGCACACGGGGCAGCAGCCCTCGGTGCGGCAGCCCAGCTGGGAGCCCGGGGGGCAGGCCTGGACGTCCAGCTGCGGACAGGAGACATTCTGCTGCTGCACGAAGACCTCCTCGTGGACGCGCACACACTCGTGGATGACGCAGGGGTCCCGGGGGGAGGCCCAGCGGGAGCCCACCTGCGGGCAGAGAGAGCCGCCACCAGCGGCCAGGTTCAGGGTCTCCTCCTAGGGGAGCGTGGGGCCCTCCCGTGGGGGCCCTGGGGGAGACGGGGGGTCCCGGACCTGCCTACAACAGCTCGGGGCCAAGAGCCTGACAGACACGGCCCCCCCCTGCCCCGTCCCCCCGCCCAGGTCAGCTGGCGGAAGCCCCTCGCCCTCTGGCTGCGAGTCGGGCCGAGACCCCGGGCTCAGTGGTCTGACCGTGGCAGGGAGGGTGTGTGGACAGGGACAAAGTCCCCTCCCCCAGCCGCCTCCTCAGGGGTCCCCGAGGCCCCCAGGGCTGCAGCCGGGTGACCTGGAGGGCTGAGACCCAACAGGCCGACCTGACTTGGGGGGTGTTGGGGGAACCCGAGGGGCACAGCGCCCGCAGAGGCGGTAATGCCACCCCCCACCGCGACAAGGCGGGGGTCCAGCTTCCCGACCCACCCCCCACTCACGGAGAGGAAGCTGGCCTTCCCCCCAGACTCTCTGGGGTGACCCTGCCCTGGGGCCATCCCAGCCCCCCACACACCGCCAGGCTCACAGGCCCCCTGATGGGGTCGGCCCAAGTCAGGACCCCCCTGGCGCCCCCCCCACCGCCCACCAGCACCCTCCTTCCCGCCCCGACCTACGCTCTTCCAGGAAGACTGGGAGTCCCCCCTCCGGGAGCCGGTCAGCACCTCGCAGGCCGAGGGCAGGCACCGTCCACAGCACTCGCCCTCCTGCAGCACGTAGGTGAAGCCCTGGGGAAGCGAGGAGGGGGGTGTGAGGAGAGGAGGCTGGGGGTCCCGGCTGCCCAGGGGCCGCCTCAAGGGCACCTCTCTGGCGGAGGGAGAACATTCCAGAAGCCTGGGATCTGCTCTCAGCAAAAGATCGGTCCCCTGAGAGCAAGAGTACCTGATTCCCACCCCCGGCCCCTACCCTACCACCTCCCCCAGCATATGTGTGTGCGCGCGCGCACGCGCACACACACACACACACACACGCTGCTCAAGGTCAGAGGCAGGTGTCCCCAGGATGTCACCCTGAGTTCCCTTGGCCGTGACCCGGAAGTAATGGGGCACACAGAGAGACCCAGAGTTACGGGGATAAGACCATCCTGCCCCCCCCAACACACACACACAGTCCCAGAGTTCCAGAGCTAAGACCATCCTGCCCCCCAACACACACACACACAAAGCCCCAGAGTTATGGGGTTAAGACTATCCTGCCCCCCCCAACACACACACACACATACACACACACAGCCCCTGTGTTAAGGGGCTAAGATCATCCTGCCCTCCCCAACATACACACACACACACACACACACACACACATACACACAGCCCCAGAGTTATGGAGTTAAGATCATCCTGCTTCCCCCACTACACACATACACAGCCCCCAGAGTTATGGAGCGAAGACCATCCTGCCGCCCTAACACACACATACACACACACACACACACACACACACACACACACACAAGCGCTGCCTCCCATCAGGCCTAAGCATGCAGCACTCCACGGGAACCCTCCAGGGGGCGCTCTGGAGCGAGGCTTAGAAGCACACACGGCGTGAGCAGTGCTCCGGGTTCCCCAGGGGAAGGGCCCTGAGCACCGTCTTGGAGCTCTGGCCTTTGGCATAAGAAAGAACGGCCCGCCTGGGCGGGGTGGGTGCCTCACCTACACAGCCTGTCACGCTGAGAAGGCCACGCCAGGAGACACACGGGCCCAGCCCCGGGGCTGGGGTCTCGGGGGAGAGCAGGCGCTCTGGAAACTTGGCTCCCCTCCACGGTCTCGCGGGGACCTGCCTGCACCCTGGCCCGCGTCACGGAATTGTCCCACGGGCGCGGACGCAAGCCACCGGCCACACCTCAGGATGCTGCAGACACACCCTCCCCCCCGACACAGAACACACCCCGGGCAGCGGGGAAAGACGGAAGCGAGACTGGAACACAGAACCAAGAGACGTGGACGCGTCTTTCCCGCGGGCTGCCTCTGGGACAGCTCTGGGTGCCGCCCACCAGGGGGGAGCCCGCAGGCCCGGCCACCTTGCTCTAGCTTGGGGGACACCACCACCCACCAATGGCCTGAATGCTGTCTTCCTTCCTTCCTTCCTTGCTGTCTTCCTTCCTTCCTTCCTTCCTTGCTGTCTTCCTTCCTTCCTTCCTTCCTTCCTTGCTGTCTTCCTTCCTTCCTTCTTCCTTCCTTCCTTCCTTCCTTCCTTCCTTCCTTCCTTCCTTCCTTCCTTCCTTCCTTCCCTCCTTCCTTCCTACCTTCCTCTTTCTTTCTTTCTTTCTTTTCTTTCTTTCTTTCTTTCTTTCTTTCTTTCTTTTTTTTCTTTCTTTCTTTCTTTCTTTCTCCCTCTCTCTCTTTCTTGAGTCACCATGAGATACAATTACAGGCTTACAAACTTTCGTGATTACCTTTCAGTCATCCAGTGATCAAGCACCCATCCCTCCACCAGTGCCCATTCTCCACCTCCAATGTTCCCGGTATCCCTCCGCCACCCCCACCTCACCCCCCCCCCCCGCCCCACCTCTGCGGCAGGCGCATTCCCTCCTACTCTCTCCTTCTGGGTGTTACGGTTTGCAGTACAGATGCTGAGAGGCCATCCTGTTTGGTCCAGAGTCTACTCTCAGCATCTCCCATCCCGAGCAAGCCCTCCGACCATCACTTACTTAGTGGTCCCTTCTCGATCCCAGCTGCCTTCCCCCCCTCATGTGATGCTGGCTTCCCAGCTGTGGCGCGACCCTCCTGCTGCCATCTTTCCGAGCCCCCAACTTCCCCGGCCTCCCGCACAACCCAAGCTGACTGGCCAGTCCCTCGTCCGTTCCCCACCGCTCTCTCGGCTCCTGGCTGAGGGAGATTCCCCACCGCAGACCCCTCTTCGGAGCCTTCCTCCCGGCATCCCACTTCCACCAGTGTCCTTGTGAGGGACGGATTCAAGAGGGTCTGCTCTGCCCCTGCCAGAAGACAGACAGCGTGGAAAGACCACCCCCGCCCCCAGCCTTGGCCCCTGGCGGAATTGTAGTGGGAGGGGGAGCACGGTGCCTGGATCCCACTGCCCTTCCGAGGTGGAAGTTGCCAGTGGCACCAAAGCCCCCAAGAACGAGCCCCAGGGGGCTGGAGTGAGAGCACAGCGGGGAGGGCGTTTGCCTTGCACGCAGCTGACCCAGGTTTGATTCTCAGCATCCCATAGGGTCCACCGAGCACCGCCAGGAGTGATTCCTGAGTGCAGAGCCAGGAGGAACCCCTGTGCATTGCTGGGTGTGAACCCTCCCAAAAAAAGAACGGGCCCCAGAACTGGCCCCTGTGTGCTGGCTTCCGTGAGCCACGCAGCTGTGCTCTCTCTGTGTGCATGTGTGTTTGCCGTCTCCAGGCTGACACCCGGGGAAACGGCCCTGCCTCTTCCGTCTCTGGAGAAGCACCGCGGCTTCCGGTCATCAGGACTCCGATCCCGAGACCCCCACTGAGTCTGACCGGCCGTCACGGACAAACTCAGGAAAAGCCCCAGGTGTCGGGGCTGTCCTAGGAAGCAAGGCCACGGGAACAAGGACCTTCTGGAACGTTCTGTGGGAAGCCAGAGACATCCCCATCTGGCTTGACATGTTGGGGTTGTTTGTTTTGGGGGTGGCGGGGGTCACCGTCCGGAGGGCCAGGGGCGCTGCCCAGGGGTAAGACAGACACCCAGTGCCAGGATCGAGCCGGCTGTCGGCCACACACAGGGCCCGGCCTATCTCTCCTGGCACGCGGAGAGCACGGCCGGGAGCCGTCTGGGGAGCTGTGTGCGAGACCGCAGCTGCCCTCCGGAGTGGGTGTCGGCCCAACACCAGGGGCTCCACAGGCCCTGGGGCCCCGCGGCAGCTGACAAACACCCCCCCCTTGCCAACACCCGGTCCCCCGCTGCCCTCACTCCACACCCACCATGGCAAGGCCAGCGCCCACGGGCTCCTTCAGACCGGGTGAGCCCCCTACCTGCGCCCCTGCCAGAGCCGACCCGGGCCCCCAGCCCTCCCCTCTTTCACGTGACTCCAGAACTGGCTCTGGTATGTGTGTGCACACATATACACATGCATACACACATGCACACATACAAACATATACATACACATACAACACACATATACACAAACATACACACAAACACACATACATGCATACACACATGCATATACATACATATAATACACATATACACATACACACATACAATAATACACTATACAGACATGCATACACACATTACTGTATCACTGTACCACTGTCGTCCGGTTGCTTATCGATTTGCTCGAGGGAGCACCAGTCACGTCTCCATTGTGAGAATTGTTGTTACTGTTTTTGGCATATCGGATACGCCATGGGGAGCTTGCCAGGCTCTGCCGTGTGGGCGGGATACTCTCGCTAGCTTGCCAGGCTCTCCGAGAAGAAGGATGGAGGAATCAAGACTGGGTCAGCCACATGTAAGGCAAATGCCCTACCTGCTGTGCTATCGCTCCAGTCCACGTACACACATACACATATAGATATATACACATGCACACATACACATATAGATATATACACATACACATATACACATATAGATATATACACATACACATATACTCATGCATATGCACACATACACATATCACACAAGCACATACATACATGCATATACACACATATGCACACATGCATATGCCCACACCACACACATACATACATGCATATACACGCACACGCTGCGCGCGCACACACACACACACACACACACACACACACACACACACCGCTAGCCCTGCTCACTGAGCTTAGGCTGGGGCCTCTCCCTCTGCAGTCCGTCCCCAGACCCGACAGGACAGAGGTGCAGCCCCCGGCCAGCTGTGCCCGGCCTCTCTCCACGAGACGGTCATGTCTCTGGGCAACAGCGAGAGGCAGGCCCGGCCGGGATGGACGCAGCTGCAGAAAGCCGCCGGGATCTGGGCCCGGACTCCAGGGGACCGTGGGCCAACGGAACAGGGCGGGCTGAGCTTGCCCCGCGGAGCACCCTGGGGTGGGAGCCAGGGCAGGAGGCTGGGAGGAGAGAGACAGCGGGGAGAGACCTCCGGGCGTGTTGCCCCGCACTGCCGAGCCCCCTCCCCGTCCCGCCCCCGAGTCCCGCCTGAGCTGCACGCGCGTTCGGACGCACGCCCTGCAGCAGCCCGCGTCCTGGAGCTCGGGCGCCCGCCCGCCTGTGGACACGGCTCCACGCGGGGCCGCCTGCGCTGCCGGCGTGTCATCTCCCTGGTCCCCGCGGCCTGCGGGAGGAGATGGGGACCGTGGGTTTCCAAAACTCAGCGCTCCCCGGGGGCACCCCTGGATACCACAGCATCATCCTCTCCCCGGGGGCGGCAGCTCGGCCCGCCCGGCCTCAGGCAGGGAGAGCAGCTGCGGGCTCCAGCCGCCCCCGCCCCCGCCCCCCTCCTGCGGGCTCCAGCCGCCCCCGCCTCCGCCCCCCTCCTCCCGCGCCCACCCCCGCGGGGTTCACGCTCGGGCGCCTCCACTCCGCCCTCCAGCGTCCAGCCACGCGCTGACAAGCCAGCACCTTCCCCACCACCTTCGCCAAAGCACCCACAGGTGACCCAGAGCTGCCTGCCCCAGGGACCCTGCTTTGATTGGGCTTTGGGGGGAGCACAGTCCTGGCTCTGCACTTGGGGATCCCCTCTGACCATGCGTGGGGGGGCCCCATGGGGTCTTACACACAGACTGGGTTGGCCACGGGCAAGGCAAGCGCCCTGCCTGTTGTGCTCTGGCCCCGGTGACCTGCCTTGAACCTCACTGCCTCCCAGATAAGCAGGGGCCAGAGAGGAAGTCCAGTGGGTAGCGTACTGCATTTGTGGCTGACCCAGGTTCAGTCCCAGGCACTGCAGGGGGCCCCCCAGGATTCATCCCTGAGCACTGAGCCAGGGGTAAGCCCTGAGCACTACCCAATATACACACGCGCATGTGCACACACACACACACACACACACACACACACACACACACACACCAGAAAAACCCAGTGAGCACAATAAAAATCAGCCAGCCCAGCCGCAGCCACCACCCTCCCCTCAGCCCGACGCCCCCTCCTAGGCGAGATCAGACCCCCCTGCACCAGGAAAGGGCTGTAAGCACAGTGCCACCTGCTCTGGGCTGAGACACGGGCTCAGGAGCACCGGGGATGTCTATCGGACCTCAGACCCACACACTCGGCCCGAAAACTCACCCTCCCTCCTAGCCCCCCTGGGACCAGCTCAGAAAACTGGAAATGTGGGTGTATCGGAGGTCAAAGGAGGGGAGGGCAGGGGAGAAAATCGAGTGTCAGGGCGCCAAGGGAGAGCTCAGCGGCAGGGCAGAAGACCCAAGAGACTGACACCCCCCAGGGCCCAGAGTTCGATCCCGGCTCCGTCCTGGCCAGGGCGGCTCTGCTGACCCGATACCCCCCTCCCGTGCCCACCATAACCAAGTGCGCCGTCTCTGGCACGCCACACGCGTGCTTGTACCACAGTCGACGTGTGGCAGCAAACCAGAGACACGGCAACAAGAGCAAAGGGAGCAGGAGGGGAATAAATAAACGCAAGAATAAAATGGACAATGGACGGAAGGTCCCAGCCCCGCCCAGGGCGGAGTCCCCGAATTCAGGCCCAGGAACAGCGAGAGGAAAAGAAAAACAGAGAGCCCTGAGCTATGGGACCGGGAGTAGGGCGTTTGCCCTGCATGTGGCCGGCCCGGGTTGATACCTGGCACCCCCTAGGGCCCCCTGAGCACTGCGGGAGTGGAGTCCCCATGCAGAGCCAGGAGTAAGCCCCTGAGCATCACTGGGCGTGGCCACCCAAACAAAGCCAAACTAAACTATGTCAGGGTCTCCGCAACAAGAACTCGCAAAGACGCTTTGCTTGGTGTCTCTGGTTTGGATTCGGGAGCTTCTCCGGAGGCTCAGGGATACCTGCACGCCAGGGCTCGGAGCCCAGAGACCTCACACGCCCCAGTCCCAAGAGCAAGCTCCGCAGCCTTAGAGAAACTTTCTACGTGCTTTCCAAAAATAGGTATTGTGAGGCCAGAGTACAGCAGGTAGGCGTTTGCCTTGCACGCAGCCAACCCATGTTCGATCCCCGGCATCCATGGGGTCCCCTGAGCACTGACAGGTGTGATTCCCGAGTGCAGAGTTAGGAGTAACCCCTGAGCATCACTGGGTGTGACCAAAGTACTAATGATAATAATAATAATAACAACAACAATAATAATAATAGTAATAATAATACATATTGTATTTGGGGGGCTTGGGATGGTTCAGGAGGTAAGACAGTTTACCTCGTAGACAGTGGATGCAGGTTCAATCACCTGCACCACATAGGGCCCTCCGAGCCCCCCCAGGGGTCACTCCTGAGCCCAAGCCAGATATTCCAGGTGTGCCTCCGCCCCAAGAAATAAATTAGCATATATATATAGCACTGTAGCACTGTCTTCCCATTGTTCATCAATTTGCTCGAGCGGGCACCAGTAACGTCTCCATTGTGAGACTTATTGTTACTGTTTTTGGCATATCGAATACGCCACGGGGAGCTTGCCAGGCTCCACCATGGGGGCGGGATACTGTCAGTAGCTTGCCGGGCTCTCTGAGAGGGACGGAGGAATCGAACCCAGGTTGACCACATGCAAGGCAAATGCCCTCCCCGCTGTGCTATCGCTCCAGTATTTAAATTTATATATAAATTTAAATAAATATATATATTTAAAAAATGGAAAAAAGAGAGATTGCCGACTCTTTCTACTTCTCCCTGGCTCCAGTCCCCGGTTCCTCCCTTACCGCCTACCTCGGGCCTTGACCCAGAGGGGTCGGACCCTCACCCACCCCCAGTGTCCACCGCCCAGCCCCAGAGCACCCCGCCCCGCGCGCATCCCAGCGCCCCCGCCCACTCTCAGCGTCCCTCACTCACTCCCAGCATCCCCCCCAGCGCCCCCGCTCACCCCCGCCCACCCCCCAAGCGACCCTCACCGGGCGGCAGCTGTCCTCACAGGGCTTCTGGGAGCACTGGGCCACGCGCAGGCCCAGCACGGCGTCCTCCAGGTCCGTGCAGGTGCAGGTGTTGCAGCCCTCCTCCCAGAACTGGCCCACGGGGTAGACGGTGCCGCGGTGGGAACGCACACCTGTGGACACAGGGTGCAGGTGAGGGAGCCGGCGGGGCGGCGCGGACGCGGCGGGAGGCAGCGCCCCCGTGTGGCGAGCGCGGGGAGAGGCGGAAACTGAGGCATCGGCTTCAGCGCAGGGAGAAGGGTGGGTTACACCAGGGAGTTCTCGTGCTCCACTCCCCGCGCGGGTCTCGGGATCACTCCGGGCTGTGTCCAGGGGGCCACAGGGCGCTCGAGATTAGGACCTGCGCCTTCTACATGCAAAGCGGACCACTGAGCGCTCTCTCCAGCCCTGCGAAGAAACCCTCAGCCTCTATCAGCTGTCTTGAAGTTATCTGCTCAGGCGTTAGCATGATCGTGTTTAGACGGCTAAAGTCATGTCTTAACAGAGCTAATAGTCAGATATGCTGATTAAATTGTGTGATCGTACCTCTCACTATGTCATAGAGACGAGGATGGAAGGAAGGGAGGGAGGGAGGGAGGGAGGAAGGAAGGAAGGAAGGAAGGAAGGAAGGAAGGAAGGAAGGAAGGAAGGAAGGAAGGAAGGAGGGAGGGAGGGAGGGAGGGAGGGAGGAGGGAGGGAGGGAAGGAAGGAAGGAAGGAAGGAAGGAAGGAAGGAAGGAAGGAAGGAAGGAAGGAAGGAAGGGGGAGGGAGAGAAGAAGAGGGAGGGAAGGGAAGAGAAGGGAAGAGAAGAGAAGGGAAAAGGAAGGAGGGAGGGAGGGTGGAAGGAGAAAGGGAGGAAGGGGAGGGAGGAAGGGAGGAAGGAAAGAAGGAAGGGAGGGAGGAAGAGGAGGGAAAGGAAGAGAAGGGAAAGTAAGAGAAGGGAAAGGGAAGGAAGGAAGGAAGGAAGGAAGGAAGGAAGGAAGGAAGGAAGGAAGGAAGGAAGGAAGGAAGGAAGGAAGGAAGGAAGGGGAGGGAGAGAAGAAGAGGGAGGAAGGGAAGAGAAGGGAAGAGGAAGGAGGGAGGGTGGAAGGAGAAAGGGAGGAAGGGAGGAAGGGGATGGAGGGAGGGTGGAAGGAGAAAGGAGGGAGGGGAAGGAGGGAGGGAGGGAGGGAGGGAGGGAGGGAGGGAGGAGGAAGAGGGAGGGAAGGAAGAGAAAGGAAAGCACGAGAAGGGAAAGGAAAGGAAGGAAGGAAGGAAGGAAGGAAGGAAGGAAGGAAGGAAGGAAGGAAGGAAGGAAGGGAAGGGAAGGAAGGGAGGAGGGAGGAGGAAGGGAGGGAGGGAGGGAGGAGGAAGGAAGGGAGGGAGGAAGGGAGGGAGGGAGGTAGGGAGGGAGGGAGGAGGAAGGAAGGAGGAAGGAGGAAGGAAGGAGGACGGAAGGCGGCAGGCCATACTCTGCTCTTTCAAGTGGCCCATGACACTTGGCTCTCGTGCCCGCTCAGGCCAAGCCTAGTGCAGCACCCGGCAGCGTCTGTCAGTACCCCCTGAGCCAAGCCCACTGCCCTGGGGCCAGCACAGAGCAGCGTCCGCTCACCTCCAGCCTACAGCACTGGCCGAGGCGAGGGGTGGCTCTGCCCCGTCTGCAGCCCCTACCTTGTCGGGGTGGCAGGTGGTGGTGGTGCAGCCGCAGTCGTTGGTGACAGTCGTGGCCAGGTACCCCAGCGGGCAGCTCACCGTGGGAGTTGGCGCAGTCGCAGGCGCACACATACTCATCGCAGCACTGGGTCTTCTGAAGGGTGGGCGTCCGGTGGGGGGGACAGGAGGGCGGGGGGCTCGCTGCCGCACTCCTCCTTCTGCAGGCTGAGGGGCAGCGCACGGTGAGGCCGCCCCGGGCCCCAGCCCACGGAGCACTGCACCCACGAGGGGGTAAGAGCTGACCACGGAACAAAGGCCCTGCGAACTCCGAGCACCAGAGTACAAGCCCGGAAACGCACGCGGGCCCGGCACAGGGGTGAGGCGGGCACAGGGGCGGGGGCGGGCACAGGGGCGGGGGCGGGCAGGATGCTTGGTCATTGCCATGAGGGGCCAGAGCCATAGCACAGCGGGGAGGCATTTGCCTTGCACGCGGCCCACCCGGGTTCAACCCCCCGGCATCCCATAGGGCCCCCCAACCATGGCCCGGGGTAATTCCTGGGTGGCAGAGCCAGGAACAACCCCTGAGCATCGCTGGGTGTGGCCCCCAAAGCAACACAACACAACACAAAACAAAAACAAAATACAGAAAGTTGCAGGAAGAGTAAGAACGTGACTTGAAAGAAGAACTGGGAAGAGTGTGGGGGGTGGGGGGCGATTCTCCAGAAGCAAAGGCTGCCCCCCCTTGCTCCCCGGCACATCTGGAAGAGGAGGGGTCTCCCAGCTGTTGGTTGTCAGAGACACTCAAGAATCTGAGGCTGGGAGAGGTGCGGGCATGACACCGGGGCCGCAATTAGGGGTTCTGAGGGGCCACTCCGACTCGGACGCCTCTCCCGGGGGTCCTCTGGGGGCGTGCAGTGCCGGGGATTAAACCCCGGTTTCCTGTGTGCAGAGCACGGCTCAGCTCACTGGGGATCGCCCCAGCCCTGGTCAGCACCTTCACGTGCCAGAAGCCTCCCGTGCGCCCTCCTGAACTATCCCAGCCCACCTGAGGTTCTCTGGGGATGCCGGAAGGAAGGAGGAGGCATCCTGCCAGCACCCACTGTCATCTGAGAAAGGCCAATTCCCCACCCCGCCAAGTGCTCTGCCTCTTCCCCTGTCGAGTTCAGTACAAACACAGAGTCCTCTCCCCCACCCCGACCCACCCCGGCCCCCCGCTGCAGGAACCACGTCCAAGAACTCAAGGGAGATTCTGAGCCAAGAGCACAGGAACCCTGGGGCTGGAGTGATATAGCGCAGCGGGGAGGGCGTTTGCTTGCACGCGGCCGACCCGGGTTCGATTCCCAGCATCCCTGAGCACCACCAGGGCTAGTTCCTGAGTGCAGAGCCAGGAGTAACCCCTGTGCATCGCTGGGTGAGTGACCCAAAAAGAAAAAAAAAAGCACAGGAACCACTGGACTGAAGAATGGGAAGGAGGCCTTGGCAGCTCCACAGGTACTGTCTCTTGACCTGCCTTTCTTCGACTCTGACTCTGTACTTAGTTACAATATTCTTTGATTAGTATAGTATATAATTACTCTGTGATTGCTATAATATTGTATCCTATGGTCACTGTGGTATTCTGTGATTACTCTAGTATACCACATGTGATTACTGCAGTATACTTTATGATTACTATAGTATTCTGCGATTACTGTAGTATACTACATGTGATTACCATAGTATACTTTATGATTCCTATAGTATTCTTGATTATCATAGTATCACGAATTCTGTGACTAGTACAGTATTCTGTGTTTATTATACTATAGTATACTGTGATTGGTAGAGTATCATATTCCTATGTGACTATAATATTCTGCGATTACTATAGTACCCTCTTCTACGATTGCTCTACAACTCTGATTACTACAGCATTGTATTCTGTGGCTGCTAATACTCAATTATTACTAGTATTCTGTGGATACATAAACAAAGACGTGAAATTTATATACTTGCTCTAGGTAAGAGCGAATGATGAAGACAAACTCAAGGAATGTTCCCTCCCCGGACCGGGGTTTTGGGCACAACAGGAGAATCTAAAGGTCAGATCTGGAATCTTCTGTCTCAGACTGAGACGCGTCTAGGACAGCTGGGGAGGAGATGGCCACGCCCGCAGTGCTGAGAGGGTTCTGAGAGGATCCCATCAGGGGTGACCTTAACACTCTCCGCACGTCCCCCAAGCCCAACTGTGCGCACAGGACACGGGGCAT
>NC_073307.1:87714355-87774355 GCF_027595985.1 Sorex araneus
TCCCAAATAAATACATTTAAAAATAAAAAGACCAGCAGAAAGGCAATTTTATCTGTGGGAGGAAAGCAAGCCCTCTGAGTGAGAGACGGTCATCCTGAGCCCCCTTCCAACGCCACCTCTCAGCCGTTTCTCTGCACCAGGCCCTCAACTTGCAAAACTCATTTTCTCAGAGAAGTCTGTGAGTTTGGTTTTTGGTTGTTCGTTTGTTTTTTTTTTGCTTTTTGGGTCACACCCAGCGATGCACAGGGGTACCTCCTGGCTCTGCTCTCAGGAATTACTCCTGGCAGTGCTCGGGGGACCCTATGGGATGCTGGGAATCGAACCCAGATTGATTGCATGCAAGGCAAACGCCCTACCGCTGTGCTATTGCTCCAGCCCCCAAATCTGTGAGTTTTGATGCGCGGAGACCAGGTATCCCAGAGAGATTTGTGGACTCCTAGACAGGAGGAGGCTGCGTGTCCAAGCCCACAAGTAAAGACACGCACACATTCACTGACCCTCTGCACAGAACATTTCTGTGGCCAACTACGTTTGAGAAGCACGAGGTCCCGTAAGCACTTGCCATGTGCATTAGCATGTGACATGCTAACGAGAAGCAGGAGAGATAGTACCACGGGTGAAGCGCTTGCCTTGCATGCAGCCAGCCCAGGTCCAACCCGGCCATCCCATAAGGTCTATCGAGCACTGCCAGGAGTGATCCCTCAGTGCAGAGCCAGAAGGAAGTTTTGAGCACCACGGGGTGTGGCCTCCAAACAAAACCAAAAATGCTAATAAAGACCCCGGTCAGGGGCCGGAGCGATAGCACGGCGGGGAGGGCATTTGCCTTGCATGCAGCCGACCCTGGTTCGATCCCCGGCATCCCATAGGGTCTCCCAAGCACCACCAGGAGTAATTCCTGAATGCAAAGTCAGGAGTAACCCCTGAGCATCGCTGGGTGTGACCCAAAAAGCAAAAACAAAAGAACCCGTTCAACCTGTTCAGCTAGTATCCTCCTAACTCTGACCAGAGGGAACAGGGAACTGCTAATCCCGCAAAACACACCTTTGAGAATGTCAAGATAATGAATATGGAACAGCACAATGCAACGTATATGGGACATCTTATTCGATATGTCAAAAATAGTAACAAGAAGTCTCACCATGGAGACGTTACTGGTGCCCGCTCGAGCAAATCGATGAGCAACGGGGTGACAGTAATCAAGGTAGCATAGCCATATGAAATTACTCTCCCAAGCCCTGCTGGGTTTCTGTAGCATTCTACTCACACAAATGAGATGAAAGTAGCAGTAAGTAGTGGGTAAAATGAGAATCCAGTAGTCTAGTAGTATAATGATATTAGTATAGTAGGAGTCGTGTAATAGTGTCATAACAGTAGTTATATAATAGTTATATAATAGTACTGATCATAGTACATTAGTACAAGCATATTCCTGTAGTAGGGATGGCATACTAGTAATGGAGCAGTGTGATAAAATTAGTATTGTAGGGGCTGGAGTGATAGCACAGCAGGTAGGGCATTTGCCTTGCACGCAGCCAACCCGGGTTCGATTCCCAGCATCCCATAGGGTCCCCCAGCACTGTCAAGAGTAATTCCTGAGTGCAGAGCCAGGAGTAACCCCTGTGCATCGCCAGGTGTGACCCAAAAAGCAAAAAAAAAAAAAATTAGTATTGTAGTAGTATAGTGGTGTAGTAGTTCTAGTTCAATAGTAACTGTGTCATACTTCCACAGCAGGGTACTCTAGGAGGATAACGGTAGTCGTGCAGTAGTATTGGCATAACGGAGTTGTGGTGGGGGTGTGAAAGCTACAGTAGTAGTGGCGTTGTAATAGGATAGTGGCACTGGTGTGACGGTAGCAGCAGTACACTGCAGTCACAGGAAAGCAGCAGGCAGAGTGGCGGTGAGTGAGAAGCCGCTGTGCTAGTACCGTCAGCGCATAGTAACACATCGTGGTTATGGTGACAGTGGGGTGTGAGCTATGCCAGTGCAGCTGTCACAAACGAGTGGACATAGGAGTAGCACAGCCCCAGGGTGCTGGAGCGTGAGCAGCTGCTGTTACAGTGTGATTGTAGCATAGCACTGTAGCACTGTCGCCCCGTTGCTCATCGATTTGCTCCAGCGGGCACCAGTCACGTCTCCATCTCGAGACTTGTTACTGTTTCTGGCATATCGAATACGCCACGGGGAGCTTGCCAGGCTCTGCCATGCAGGCGGGATCCTCTCGGTAGCTTGCCCGGCTCTCCGAGAAGGGCAGAGGAATCGAACCCAGGTCAGCTGCATGCAAGGCTACTCGCTGTGCCTACTCTGTACCCTACTGGCTGTGCTATTGCACCAGTCCGGATTATAGCAGAGTTGCAGGTATAGCGGCGGTGGTGGTAAAGAGTTAGTAATAGCTGTTACAGTGTGACCATCGCACAGCCTCGGTGGTGCTGGAGAGTGAACGGTCACTGTTACAGTGTAACTATCGCACAGCCGCAGGAGGGCAGTGGCTGGCGAGTGAGCCGTCACTGTTACAGTGTGACTATTGCACAGCGGCGGGATGCGGTGCGGCTGGAGAGTGAACCGTCACTGTTACAGTGTGACTGACTATTGCACAGCAGCAGGACGCGGTGGGGCTGGAGAGTGATCAGTCGTTGCATCAGCAGCAGGCCCAGTCCCAGCCGTGAGGCTGCCGGGAGCCGTGCTCGGAGCACTGTAACACAGAGCTCCCATGCGTTGGGGTCGCACGGGACCAGGAGCAGAACACAGCGCAATCGACTCTGAAGCCAGGCCGCCTCCCTGCGCCCTCCCTCGCCACCCCCGCCCCCGCTTCTGCTGCGCCCCGACGCCCACCTGGTGCCGAGCCCCGTCCTCGCCCACGCACTGGCCGCAGGCCTCCTCAGGGACGCAGCTGCCCTCCAGCAGGGCGTGGCGCGGCGGGCAGAAGCAGCCTTCGGACGGGCGATCCGTGCACGCGCTCGCGTTGCTCGCGTGGGGCTCGCAGTGGCGGGGACAGCCGCGCTCACAGTGCCGGTACTCCAGGGTCGGCGGGCAGGCCATGGCTGTGGACAGAGAGGGCGGTCAGTCCCGGCCCACACCGACCGGGGGGTGGGGGGGTACCGGGCACAGCCGGGCCAAGGCCATGCGGGCTCCAGGCAGGCGGGCGCATCTGGGCGGGTCTCCACCAAGCTTGCGGAGTGAGGACCATTTCCCAGTCTCCCTGGCAACCACGCGGGGTCATGTGACTGATTCTGGGCTAGAGTAAGTGTAGGCTCCTACACTCACCTCCTTTGGGAATCTTTTCTATTTTATTTTATTGCTTTTGGGGGTCACACCCGGTGATGCACAGGGGTTCCTCCTGGCTCTGCACTCAGGAATTACTCCTGGCGGTGCTTGGGGGACCCTATGGGATGCTGGGGATCAAACTCGGGTCAGCCACATGCAAGGCAAACACCCGACCTGCTGTGCCAGGGCTACAGCCCCCAGGAATCTTTTTTAAAAAAGAATGTTATGTGTTCCCTTTCCTAACTTATCCCCCCGCACAAGCCGACCGGGACCCCAGAGGCAAGCTGGGAGGTAGGAGGGAAACTGGAGATACTGGCGGAGGCCAGGTGGGCACTGGTGAAGGGACTGGTGTTGGAACAATATATGCCTGGCACTCAATCATAAATATCCCTGTAACTTTGTAATTCATGGTGATTCCATTTTTTTAAAAAAAAAAAAAACCTTCATAGCAAACAATTGTCGCTGTCACTGTTGCTCATCGATTTGATCGAGCGGGCACCAGTAATGTCTTCATTGTGAGACTTGTTACTGTTTTTGGCATATCGAATAGGCCATCGGGAGCTTGCCAGGCTCTGCTGTGTGGGCGGGATACTCTCGGTAGCTTGCGGGGCTCTCCGAGAAGGGCGGAAGAATCAAACCCAGGTCGGCCATGTGCAAGGCAAACGCCCTACCTGCTGAGCAAACAATTAATATAATTTTAATTGGCTAGAGCAATAAAACAGTAGGTGTAAGGTGCTTGCCTGGCACACATCCCACCCGGATTCAATCCTTGGCATTACATACGGTCCCCCGAGCCCACAAGGACTGATTAATAAGTGCAAAGGTAGGAGCAACCCCTGAGCACAACTGGGGTATAACCCAAAAACAAACAAAAAAAACAATTTTTTTTTAAATCATGTAGGAGTACTGCTATTTGTCCAGCCATTGATTAAGCTGATTTAATTGGGCATAAACTTCATGTTACAATTTTTTTTCAGCCATACAACCCATCCCTCCACCAGTGCACATTTTCAAGCACCAATGTCCCCAGTATACCCCCACAAACACACACACATCCACATCCCAGTCCTCACCCTGCCTCTGTGGCAGACATTTTCCCCAATACACTCACTCTCTCTCTCTCTCTCCTCTCTCTCTCTCTCTCTCTCTCTCTCTCTCTCTCTCTCTCTCTCTCTCTCTCTCTCTCTCTCTCTATCTCTATCTCTCGGGACCACACCTGGTGGTGTTCCAAGCTTACTCCTGACTCTCTCCTCAGAAGTCACTCCGATTAGGCCTCAGAAATCACTGGAATGCCAGTGATCAAATCTGGGTCATCTGCATGCAAAACAGATGCCCTACACGCTGTATTATCACTCCATCTACCTTCCTTTTCCCATAGCTCTCCTTTTATTCTCTAAAACACTTCTTTTTTTTTTCTTTTTAGGTAACATCCGGTGATGCACTGGGGTTACTCCTGGCTCATGCACTCAGGAATGACTCCAGGTGGTGCTCAGGGGACCCTATGGGATGCTGGGAATTGAACTTGGGTCAGCTGCGTGCAAGGCAAACGCCCTCCCCGCTGTGCTATCGCTCCAGCCTGAAAACACTTATTTCTTTTATGAAGTTTTTTTTTTAATTGAATCACTGTGAATTACAAAGTGACAAAGATGTGTACGATTGAGTCCCCTGCATATGTTATTCCAACACCGATCCCTTCACCAGTGCCCACTGCCCTCCCCACAAGACCCGTCTCCCTCCCCCGTCCCAGCTTCCTTCTGCATTTGTTTGTCTCCTCCTGGCCTGGACCAACCTCTTATTGGGTGGAGGTGGAACGTGCCAGCCCAACTGGCAGCAGACACCAAGACCCCGAGAATGGGGAGCCAGCCTGTGACCCGGGGGCTTCCCCAGTGTCCCCGGGCACCGTGGGACGCTACTCACCACAAAAGTCAGGGGTTCGCCAGTCCACGCAGACCCCACTGGTGCGGCAGAGGTGGGCGTAGGAGGCGATGGCCTCGCACACCTGCTCCTCGTGGCAGCTGGCCTGCTGGCAGATGTCGAAGAAGGTGGTGGGAGCGAGGACGGGGTGGCACTTGGCAAACAGCGCCGAGAGGAGGACCTGGCAGTGGGAGCTGCTGGACGCAGGACACTGCTCCTGGGGGACAGGCTGGCAGGTCTGCCCCGGCTGCTGCACCGTCCAGTCCTCCAGGAGCCTGTTCCAATCGGTGGTGACCGTGCCGTCCCTCAGCAAGAAGTCACCAGCCCCGTTCTCATCGCAGACACCTGGCGGGGAGGGGGGGGGGGATGAGCAAAAGCACAGTGGGCAGATGTGGGGTGGACCGTCAGCTATGGACCCGGGAGACCTGGGGGTTCCCCCACCAGCCTGGGTTGCACTCTGACCCTGGGGGCCCTGACCCGGCGTATCGTAGAGCCCAGAGGGGTTCCCTGGGTCATGTGGGGGAGCACAGAACTCGGAGCCTCACCGCAGAGCCCGAGCATCTTGGAGGCGGAGGCCTTGGGGCTGAGCTGCAGCTGGAACTCGTTGTTTCGGGGGGTGAAGGTGAAGATGTGGCCGAGCCGGTTAAACCTGACCTCGTGCATGATGGCGCCGTAGATGCCGACCTCCATGTCCCCCCCCACGTAAGGGACGGGGACCAGTCTCCCGTTCACCGTCACCTGCCCAGCAACGTGGGTTGTCAGCGGTCAGAGTGATGAGGGTGCTCAGAATTTCACTCTCCGAGCCCCCAGGGGCATGTCATACACCCCCCCCCACACACACACACACACACTGACCAGGGTCAGCTCCACGGTCAGCCACCACCCCTGATGACTGCATCAGCCTTCTAAGAATGACAGGCGAGGGACTGCAGTGATAGCACAGCGGGTAAGGCGTTTGCCTTGCATGCGGCCGACCCAGGTTCGATTCCCAGCATCCCATAGGGTCCCCCGAGCACCGCCAGGAGTGATTCCTGAGTGCAGAGCCAGGAGTTAACCCCTGTGCATCGCTGGGTGTGACCCAAAAAACAAAAATAAAAATAAAAAGAATGACAGGCGAACATCCCACAGAGCACTGGGGACCCCAGGCCTTGGGGCATAAAGTGACCCCCAAGGGAGCCAGTGAAATAGCACAGTGGGTGGGGCGCTTGCCTTGTACGTGGCCAACCTGGGTTCAATCCCTGGCACCCCCGTGAGGTCCCCTGAGCATGGCCAAGGGTGATCCCTGAGAGCAGAGCCTAGAGTAAGTCCGAGCACCGCCAGTGTGGCCCCAAAACCAAAAATAATGATAATAATAATAAATGAAGTGAACTGTGTTGATATGCACTCGAAGGGAGAATAGTCCCGTCTCTCAGCTCATCAGGGCTGGTGGCGGTGACAGTCCTGGTGACCCCCAAAAGCACCAAAGGAGACTTTTTTTTAAAACCTTTTTAGTTTTCTGCACCCCTGAACCACCAGTGGAGGCCCCAGCAGATTCAAGAGGAGAATATATATCACACCCTGTGCTGGATATAAATGTTGCTGCAAAACATTCTGAAAGAATTATTTTTTTAAAAACTTTTGGGCCAGAGCGATAGGACAGTGAGGAGGGCATTTGCTTTGCCTGCGGTCGACCCAGGTTTGATCCCCAGCATCTCTGAGTACCACCAGGAGTAATTCCTGAGTGCAGAGCCAGGATCAACCCCTGAGCATCACCGGGTATGACCCAAAAAAGGCTGCAAGAAACAAATAAAAATAAATAAATAAAATTTAAAAAACACTTTGATTTCCTAGGTTCTCAGCTATGACTCACTCATGTGATATATGCCAAGGTCTGACTTTTCCACAATCACACTGGTTCAGGCTTTGTCACAGATGAGGAAATGGACCTTTCGAGTAGTTTTCCCACAATAAATCACAGAGGATGCGAGGTCCAGAAGGCTGCATCACCAGGTTTTTGTTGTTGTTTTAGTTTTTTCTTTTTCTTTTCTCTCTCTATTTTTATTGCTTTTGGGGTCACACCGGCGATGCACAGGGGTTACTCCTGGCTCTGCACTCAGGAATTACCCCTGGCGGTGCTCAGGGGACCCTATGGGATGCTGGGGATCGAACCCGGGTCGGCCACATGCAAGGCAAACGCCCTACCCGCTGTGCTATCACTCCAGCCCCACCCCAAGTCCCATTTTCCAACCACACCAGACCCGGACCTGAAATCCTCCTTGAGACGCTACAACCTCAAAGGACCCTGTGATCCAGAACCTGACATCAGCCGAGGGCCAGAGCAGGGACCCAGCCTCACAGGCACACAAGCTCACCCCTGCCCTGTCCCTGGGGCTTCCCACAGGCCCACAGTGGCGCTCCTCACCTCCATGCCACTGTGCAGGTCCATCAAGAGGCCCCAGGGTGGCGCCACCCACCTCCAGGTCACTGTGCAGTTCCACCCCAGTACCCCTGGTGATGCCATCTGCCTCCACGTCACTGTGCAGTTCCACCTGGGGGCCCTGCAGTGCCACCACTGCCTCCATGTCACTGTGCAGTTCCATTCCAGACACCCTGGTGGCACTCCCCACCTCCATGTCACTGTGCAGTTCCACCCCAGGACCCCATGGTGGCGCCATCTGCCTTCATGTCACTGTGCAGTTCCACCTGGGGGCCCTGCGGTGGCACCACCGCCTCCGTGTCACTGTGCAGTTCCACCCCCGGGCCCCTCAGTGGTGCCACCCACCTCCATGTCACTGTGCAGTTCCACGGAGAGGCCATTGTGCGTCAGCTCCAGGGACTTCATGCAGGCCTGCCCCAGCCCAGGGCCGCAGGCTCCGCTGTGGAGCGTCACCTCCAGGTCCTGCTCCCGGTTGCGGAGGAGAACGTAGGAGCAGCTGCCAGTCAGCCGGAAGTTCTGCCCGTCGAAGGTGACGAGGTGCTGCGTGGAGCTGCCACTGCACACGCCTGCAGAGGGGACAGGGAGCAGGGACATGCGCGTGGTAAACCCTGTGGTGGACGAAGATGCTCACGGTGATGCTCTGACCATCCCATGAGGCCGGCAGTGGTAACACTGTGTAGCACTGTTGTCCCGTTGCTCATCGATTTGCTCGAGCGGGCACCAGTCATGTCTCCATGGTGAGACTTGTTGTTACTGTTTTTGGCATATCAAATACGCCACGGGGAGCTTGCCAGGCTCTGCTGTGCGGGCGGGATACTCTCGGTAGCATGCTGGGCTCTCCGAGAGGAGGAATCGAACCCGAGTTGGCTGCATGCAAGGCAAATGCCCTACCCGCTGTGCTATTGCTCCAGTCCTACACAAAAAAAGGAAGGAAGGAAGGAAGGAAGGAAGGAAGGAAGGAAGGAAGGAAGGAAGGAAGGAAGGAAGGAAGGAAGGAAGGAAGGAAGGAAGGAAGGAAGGAAGGGGAAGAAAAGGAAAGAAAAGGAAAGAAAAGAAAAGAAAAGAAAAGAAAAGAAAAGAAAAGAAAAGAAAAGAAAAGAAAAGAAAAGAAAAGAAAAGAAAAGAAAAAGAAAAAGAAAAAGAAAAAAAGAAACTAGGTAACCTGTGAATATCTGAAGGCCAACAGGCAAGGAAATAGACTCCATGAGAAAATCAGGAGATGAGTGTTCTAACAACACAGCACACACATGGACTCTGACTCCATGAAGATCAATTTCCCACCAACCTGATTTATAAATGCTTCTGTTTGACTCGGAACCAGATATGCTTCTGTAAACTGCTCAGCCAGAGAGAGGGGGCATGACTCTGACTCGTGTGTGTGTGTGTGTGTGTGTGTGTGTGTGAGAGAGAGAGAGAGAGAGAGAGAGAGAGAGAGAGAGAGAGAGAGAGATCAAACTCAGTGCACGAGATGCAACTCCAGCCGTTTGTCTGTGTTCCTGTAAACAGCTCAGCCACTCAGAGACGGAGATGTGACTCTGGGAGTCAGTGTATCTGTGTTTGTGTCTGTGTGTGTGTGTGTCTGTGTGTGTGAGAGAGCTGTGTGTGTGACCAATCTCACAGCGCATTAGAAACAACTCCAGCCATATGTGTGTCTGTGTATGTGTCTCTGTGTGTGTGACATCATCTCACAGTGCATTAGAAACAACACCAGCCATGTGGTAACAAGAAATCTAAAATCAATTCTTGTGGGGCCTGCTATGGAGGCAGCAGGGGGGAGGGAGGACGGAGACCATGGGAGTGGGACTAGGGTGAGAATACTGAAGGCCTCTAACAAGTCATCACAAGCGACTTTGGCACCTGCCCAAGAGGACCACCAGTTGCCGTGAGTCCTGTGCCTTTTCCCAGAGGACCTCGGGACCCCAGTGTGCACCACTACTTGGATCACAACTGCCGAGGAAGGAAGGCAAGAGCACAAGAGCAGGAAGTGTTTGCACACCAGCAAGAGACTGCAGGTGAGCTGGAAACCCTGTATGCCCGCAAGTGCACCAGGCCAAGAGAAAACACGGAGCCAGGCTGTTGGGAGGCGTCTGATCCAACCCTGCAGCAGCACTGCAGCACTGTCGCACTGTCGTCCCGTTGCTCATCGATGCGCTCGAGCGGGCACCAGTCACGTCTCCATGGTGAGACTTGTTGTGACTGGTTTTGGCATATCGAATACGCCACAGGGAGCTTGCCAGGCTCTGCCGTGCAGGCGGGATCCTCTCGGTAGCTTGCTGGGCTCTCCGAGAGGGACGGAGGAATTGAACCTGGGTTGGCCACGTGCAAGGCAAACGCCCTACCCACTGCGCTATCGCTCCAGTCCTGATCCAAATCACAACATGCAAATCAACGATGCTTCCATCCCAGTCGAATCAGACACAGAAGAAAACAAGGACCATTCAACAACTCCAAGAAGAAGCGGGAGCAGCATGGCAACTACACGGGTTCAATTCCCCGGCATCCTATGTGGTCCTTGTAATTCCTGAGTGCAGAGCCAGGAGTAACCCCTGAGCGTTGCCGGGACTGGCCCAAAACAAACAGACACACAAGACTCAAAGGAACATCTGCAACACAGAAGAACACCCTGGATGAGAATTTGTAAAGAATTCATACAGCGGAGAAAAGAAATGTACAAAATCAAGAATTTTTTTTAAAAAATGAAGTTGATTGGACTCAGATTTAAAAAAAAAAAGTGGAGGAAAAAGGCAAGATGATATAAAGACTGAAGACTAAATTATAAGAGCCTGAAGGGGAACAGACCAAAATAGAAATGTATTAAGGGGCCTTGCCGAAAGCAAGAAAACAACAAAGAGAATGATTTCATGAAAGGAGTAAAAGGGTCAGAGAAAGCAATGAAAATATAAGACAGACCCCCAAAAATGGGGGTCCTTGAAAAAGAAACCAAAACAATGGAACAGAACTAATATTTCAGGGCTATAACTCATGAAAAGTTTCTGGAAATCAAAGAACCACATCTACACATTGAAAACATATGTCAGATGTCTGGAAAAATTAAGCCAGGGCAGTCAACTCTGAGACATTAGAGTAAACCTATTAGACTTCAAAGATAAAGAAAAATTCCCTAGGTCTCCAGGCAAAGAAAAAAAAAAAAAGATGCATCAGCCAGAGGCAAAGAGTTAGACTGGGTTCAGAACTTTCCATGCCTACAAAGTAAAAAACAAGGCTGCAGCACCATTTTCCAGAAACTCACAAAAGAAAGTCTGAATCTAGATTTGAATCGAGAATTATATCACCAGTCAAGGTTTCATTCTAGAGTGTGAATGCTATAGAATAAAATTATTTAAATACGTAAGGACTTGGGGCTGGAGCAATAGCACAGCAGGGAGGGTGTTTGCCTTGCATGCGGATGACCCGGGTTCGATTCCCAGCATCCCATAGGGTCCCCCGAGCACCGCCAGGAGTGATTCCTGAGTGCATGAGCCAGGAGGAACCCCTGTGCATTGCCGGGTGTGACCCCCCACCCCCGCAAAAAAAAAAAAGCAAGAAAAAATATGTAAGGACTTGTATGTAGCTTAACCCATGAGTCCTTCTCAGGAAATCTAGAAAGGTTGGAGAAATAGTTTGGATGTTGAGGTGTTTGCACATGTCCTGGGGCCCCTATATGGACCCCTGAGCTCTGTCAGGAGTCAGCCTGAGCCCAGAGCCAAGAGTAAGCCCTGAGCGCTGTCAGATGTGGCCCCCTGTAGGGAGCCATTTTACCTTACTGATCTTATCCTGTCACTATTTGTTTAATCACTAGCTAACCCCATGCCACACCTAGCAAAGGTTGCCACTCCTAATCTTACTGATCTTATCCTATCAACATTTGTTTATTACTAGCTAAATCCCGTGCCACACCCTGCATTTCTGTTGGGGGTCCTGGCACCATCTCCTCCCAACAGGGAGGTATAAATACTGTAACTGCCATAGAATAAATGCCTTTTCTCCCTCCTCCGGGCTCTGCGTCTGTTCTTTCGGCTGCGCCCTACGAAGGGTTCTCCCTGCTGAACAGAACGAGACCTCCACATCGACTTCCACACCTGGCGCCCAACGTGGCTGTCGAATTCACGGAAAAAGTGAGTATTTCTGAGGGTCGCCTTTCTCTTGGCACACACCGTGGTGCGGGAATGGCCTACTTACCCTCTGATTCCTCCATCCCTACCTACTCCTGGGAATCCCCAGTTATTTGCATCCTTTGTGTTATTTGCATCCTTTGTCTCGCTAATTTTATTTGGATCTTAAATGAGATTTTTAAGGCGAGAAAAAGTCAGCCATTTTCAGAGATTCAGCACCGTGTTTCCGAAATTGAGATTTTTTTGAGGAAAAAGTATGAGAGTTCAGAGGCTTCCTCAGTCTTTGGGGATGAGGCACCCCCCATGCAGGGGACTGACTCCTCCCGCGCAGAGACACCTCTGAGACTTTATCCTGTGACTTCTGATATCCCCGATCCCTCTCCTCTGGAACTTAAATCCTTGCCCCTGGAGGACAAGGCTACCCAGGTAGATGAGGAGGAGAGGTGTAAGCTGGAGGACAAGGCTACCCAGGTAGATGAGGAGGAGAGGTGTCAGCCGGAGGACAAGGCTACCCAGGTAGATGAGGAGGAGAGGTGTCAGCCGTCAGCTCCACCACTCCATTATCTGTCCCATGACACTGCCTTTTTTAATCCCCCATACGCCAGTGAGGCACCCCGCCAGCTTGCCCAGGACACCGCTGCCTTAATAAGGCAGGTGGTTCAGGAACTAGTGAGTGCCCTGCAGCCTTCTACCCTCTCCCAAGAATCTAGTGCAAATTTGGTCTCTCCTCCGCCCTGCCACACTCTAGCTTCAAAACCTATGGCTGCCTTCCCAGTTACCAGGTCCCATTCTCGGGCCCCCAAATACCCCACCTCTGCCACGGCTCCACCTGATGATCCCTCAGACAGAGAAGTTGAGGAGGCCGATCAGCCTGAGGAAGGGGCACATTCCCAAGAGGAAAATTCCCCTCAGGACGTAGCTCCGCAGGCACCAATCCGCCAAAGCTACCGTAGATTGAAATTCGAAGACCTGAAAGATTTAAAGGCTGCTGTCTCTTCTTGCGGCCCCACTGCTCCTTTTACGCTTGGCCTTTTGGACTCCTTTTGTGAGGGATGGCTCACGCCGAACGACTGGTTCTCAGTCGCTAAGGCTGTCCTGAGTAGGGGAGACTATCTCTTGTGGAAAGCAGATTATTTAGAACAATGCCAAGAAATGGCGCGCCGCAATGTCGAGGCAGGAGGCTCTTCCTCATCCTGGATCTTTGCTAAATTTCAGGGTCAGGCACCCTTTGATTCTAATGAGGTGCAGGCTCAATTTCCCCCAGGGCTACTTGCCCAAATACATGTGGCTGCCCTCCGGGCCTGGAAGGCACTTCCCTCTAAAGGGTCGGTGGTAACATCCTTAGCCAAGGTTCGTCAGGGAGCTAACGAGCCCTATAGTGATTTCATAGGGCGCCTCACAGAGGCAGCTGAAAAACTCATGGGAAACGAAGACGGATAATGAGCTGATCCGCCATTTGGCCTATGAGAATGCTAATCCCATCTGCCAGGCCACACTCCGCCCCTATAAGCGTGGGAAGACCCTCTCAGAATACATTCGGCTATGCTCCGAGGTTGATCCCACCACCCAAAAAATAGGGCATGCTATAGGGGCTGCCTTCAAACAGTTCTCTATTCAACCATCGAGCAGTCAGAACAAGCTGTGCTTTGGCTGTCGGCAGCCTGGACATTTCTTAAGAAACTGTCCCAATAAAAAATCGCGGCCCAGACCTAGAAGTCCTTGCCCTAAGTGCAAACAGGGTTTCCACTGGGCGTCAGAGTGCCGCCAGAAGGCCAGGCCGGGAAACTGGGCACAGGGCCAGCCCCAGGGCCCCCAGTCCGCTCCCTCTCCCGTGTCTGGGGCACCTCAGAATCATGGGCCGTTCAACCCATCGGCGTCCAGCCCCCAATTCGCTCCCTCTCCCATGACCGGGGCACCTCAAAATCATGGGCTGTTCAACCCATCGGCACCCAACCCCTCTGCAGAGCCATCCCATACTCAGCCGGATTGGATCTCTGTGCCACCTCCTGCACAATATTAGTTAAAGAACAGGGACCCCAGATAGTGTATGTCAACGCCTGTGGCCCTTTGCCATCTGGAACTTTTGGCCTAATTATTGGGCGAGGCAATATGCTCCCTCAGGGCGTGCAAGTACTCCCCGGGATTATAGATGCTGATTTTCAAGGGCAGATTGGAGTAGTAGTTGAATCACTCTCCCCATTTTCAGTCTTGGACGCTGGCGCGCGGCTAGCACAGCTAATACTCATTCCAATAACAACAGTACAAAAACCACCCCCAATGTCAGAGACTTTTGCATTTTTTGCCCAACGCATTCTTAATCACAAGGGCCTGATGACTTTAGAGATCAACGGGAAGGAGTTTTTAGGTCTGATTGACACTGGTGCGGATGTAACAGTCATTGCTGAAAAAGACTGGCCAAAAAGGTGGCCCCTCACCCCCTCACTGACTCACCTTCAGGGTATAGGTCAATCCCAAAACCCTATGTTAAGCTCATTTACGCTTGATTGGCGCACCAAGGAGGGAAAATCCGGGATGGTACGCCCCTATGTTCTGCCCGGGCTCCCACTCAATCTCTGGGGCAGGGATATTCTTTCACAGATGGACCTTATACTAATTGATGCCAAGGGCCTAGACATGCTCCTTTCAGCAGGTTATTCTCCCGGAAAGGTTCTAGGAAAATACCTCCAGGGCACGCCTGCGCCGCTAGCCCTCGACCCAGTGAAAAATGACCACGCAGGCTTAGGTTTATTCTCAGTAACTGCCACGGCTCCTCCTGCACCCCATACGGATAAGATCATATGGAAGTCCAATGAGCCTGTATGGGTGGACCAGTGGCCGCTTCCCACTGAAAAATTACAGGCCGCCAGGTTGTTAGTGCAGGAACAACTCGCGGCGGGACACATAGAACCCACCTCTTCCCCCTGGAACACACCCATTTTTGTTATAAAAAAGAAAAACGGCAGTTGGCGACTGCTACAGGATCTACGAGCAGTAAATAAAACCATGGTCATTTTCGGGGCGCTTCAACCTGGACTGCCGTCCCCAGCAGCCATTCCTTCAGAAATGTATAAGATAGTACTCGATTTAAAAGACTGCTTCTTCTCAATTCCCTTGCATCCTGATGATCGCCCCCGTTTTGCCTTTAGTTTGCCAGCTATTAATTATAAAGAGCCCATGCAACGTTTTCAATGGAAGGTTTTACCCCAGGGAATGGCAAATAGCCCCACACTGTGTCAAAAATTTGTGGCTCAAATTCTTGCTCCCATTAGGGCACAATGGCCCGACATCTATATGATCCATTATATGGATGATATACTGCTTGCTGGATCTGACCCACAGGCCACTATGCTCTGTTGCAATCAGGTGATCCGTGCGTTTACTCAGTCTGGCTTTCAAATTGCCCCTGAAAAAAATTCAGATCGCTGACCCTTATACCTTTCTTGGATTTCGTCTTCAGGGGTCCCGTGTACTTTTGCAAAAAACGCAGCTGAAGCTTACTTCATTAAAGACACTACATGATTTTCAACAACTGCTTGGGCATATTACATGGCTCAGTCCCTATCTGAAACTTACCAAAGGAGACCTTATGCCCCTTTATGACCTTTTACGCGGTGATGCTGATCCTTCTTCCCCTCGGAGTCTGACACCAGCAGCCCGAGAATCCCTAGTTCTCATAGAAAAAGCGATTGAAGGTCACTTTGTTTGCTCTCTAGATTATCAGCGCCCTTTTCACTTCCTTATCTTCGCTACTCCTCACTCTCCCACTGGCTTAATTTGGCAGGAAAACCCTGTTTCTTGGATTCACCTTCCTGCCACACCAAAGAAAGTTCTTGTACCCTACTATCTCTTAGTGGCATCCTTAATTATTGAAGGAAGGAGTTTCTCTCGCAGACACTTTGGTCTTGAACCGGCTTCTGTTATTCAACCCTACAATAAGGAACAGATAGATTGGCTTCTTCAAAACACTGATGATTGGCCCATCGCCTGCGCATCCTTTTCAGGAATTTTAGATAATCATTATCCCCCCAATAAGTTGATACAATTTATGGCTTTACATCAATGGGTTTTTCCTGTTGTCACTAAGACCAGCCCTATCCCTGGGGCTAAAGTGATTTTCACTGATGGATCCTCTAATGGCCAGGCCGCCTATGCCTGTGAGGGTGAGACTGTTTCTTTTTCCACAAAGGAGTCCTCTGCTCAGCTGGTTGAACTCACAGCTGTTCTAATGGTTTTTAAAAATTTTTCCCTTCTTCCTTTCAATTTATACACGGATAGTGCCTATGTGGCCTTCTCTATACCATTACTGGAGACTATTAGTTACATAAAACCCTCCTCCCCCGCAACATCATTGTTTTTGCAAATCCAACAGCATATTCGCTCCCGGCGAGCTCCATTTTTCATAGGTCATCTTCGTGCCCACACTAACCTCCCTGGGCCACTGGCGGCAGGTAATCACTTGGCAGATTTGGCCACCCGATCTTTCACAGTGCTAACTCTACAAGCAGATCCGCTGCAGGAGGCCACAACTGCACATGCCCTCCACCATCTGAATGCTCAAACTCTCCGCCTTATGTTTAAAATCACGCGTGAGCAGGCACGGCAGATTGTGCGCCAGTGCCCTTCCTGTGTATCCCTTCTACCCGTGCCTCACTTAGGGGTCAATCCCCGAGGACTAGTCCCTAATGCCATCTGGCAAATGGATGTCACTCATATTCCTTCCTTTGGGCAGCTTAAATATGTGCATGTGACTATTGATACCTTTAGTGGGTTTGTTTGCGCCTCAGCCCAGACTGGAGAGGCCTCAAAAAATGTCATTGCTCATGTCTTGCACTGCTTTTCTATACTGGGCAAACCACAGCTAATAAAAACAGACAATGGTCCAGGATACACTGGAAACAAGTTTGAGCATTTTTGTAAGAAGCTGCAGATTTCCCATCATACAGGGATCCCCTATAACCCTCAAGGGCAGGGGATAGTGGAGCGAGCCCATCTCACTCTTAAAACATATATTCAAAAGCTCCGGACAGAAAAGGAACTGTACCCAGCCTCACTTTCCCCTAAGACGTTACTATCTCACGCTTTGTTTGTCATGAACTTTCTTATACTGGACAAAGAAGGTCGCAGCGCAGCGGACCATTTTTGGCATACTTCCACCAGCCACACTTATGCAAAAGTAAGGTGGAAAGACCCTCTGAGTGGTCTATGGAAGGGCCCTGATCCAGTCCTTATATGGGGCCGAGGATCAGCCTGCATATTTGATGCTGCTGATAGTGTAGCCCGCTGGCTCCCCGAACGACTGATAAGGCAGGTCGACACACCTGCTCTGGCTGAACCAACTTCCACCCAGAGAATAAATGAATCCTCTGAGGACAGTGTCCCTTCTGCCACTGCCCAGGAACTTGCTTCTGCTCAGTCAGCCGCGTCGGGAGTGACCAACTAGTGGTCTCGCTCACAGAACAGTTATTCAGACTTGGCCTGGCTGGAGCAGGAACCAGCGTTACTTCAAGACCGAAGATGATGCCCGTAGGGCAGGATCGGGAGTCTCAGTGTGAATGTGGTGAGTGGGGTGCGCACCCGAGTGAAAGAAGGACCGGTCCGAGCGTGTGCAGGAGTAAGATTTGTGCGTGTGCTCCTAGTGTGTGTGCAATTGTCTCATTATCTTTCTTAGTTCTGCTTACTTTTCAACAACTTTGAGAAGGTTTTGCCAGCTTATATCAACAAAAGTGCTTTCTTGACCCGTTTTTTCAACAAGCAGGAAACTGGCTGCTCAGGCAGAGAAACGGGGAGCAATGTTCCCAATCGGCTGACAGGGCTCACTTTGCCCTGGGGACTGCTCTTTCCTTTCTCAGTCTATCAGTTTTTTCCTGCCATTCTTGAAGGGTCAGATTGATCGATCAAGTATATATTTGTGCACATGTGTGATGTTTATTGTCTGACTGTCTGTCTCTGTCTGTGGAACACTCGAGTATTAGAGCTAGTTTAAAGTCAGTAATTCTTAGATCTGGGCAAACAAAATCAAGGGAGGTCAGAGTGATATGGAGCCCAGCAATTTAAAAGATCTAAGTATCTTTGGAGCTTGCTAGATTCAGGTCTATACAAAGATTTCTAATCAGAATGTGGCGCCTACAAAGAAATTGAAATTTTCAATCCAGATTTCATATTGGGAGAACATTAATAGTTATTAACAGTTGAAATCCTCTTGAATTCTAGTAAGCTGAACATATCTATTGGACTTACATTCCTCACCCTCCACTTTTACAGGTTGTAGATTGGACCATGCCAGGACCCAGTATCTGGGCTAACAATTCCTTTCTTTTACCCCCTCCATGGGATTCACAGATGCCTCAGCTGCCGAATAAAGAAGAAACACCTTTTAATTTTTTCTCTAGGATACTCACTTGATCCTGTCTGCATTGGAGTGCCTCCCTGTCTCCCTCTTCACTTTCAGACTTGGATTCATACCAAGTCCCAAATTCATACTACCTCTGATCACTCACAAAAAGATTTTTCTTTTCTGGTGATTGTGCATTATCTACCTGTCTCAATTCTTCCCTCTCAATCCAAGATTCTCCCCACAGTATAATTTTATTAAGGGCCGGGTCGCATATGGTTACCAGTGAACCTGACCAGAGAATGGCAACGCTCCCCCGATAAAGGGCTCCTGGCTGAAGACCTGACACAACTGCTCCGGCATTCCTGACAATTCCTTGGGCCCCTGATCGCAGCTATCCTGGACTCATTGCTGTAACCACCACTGATGCTGTTGCAGGAATAGTTCTTCAAGCCTCGGTCCAGACACACAACTTCGTCTAAACATGACAAAATGACTCTTACCACCTTGGGACAATGCAGGCTACTGTCAACCATGATGTTGAGCAACAATTGGACACTCTACAGCAAGTGCTACTTTGGGTCCAGGGCTGGGTTAATATCTTAGAGTAACAAATGAGATTTTCGAGTGTTTAAGGATCTTTGGCTTGATTTGTAGGACCTCATCTTCCCCCAGTTCTTTACCTTGAGGATGCCGGGCTCCCAAGGATTTATTCTTGTGGATCAGGTTGCCAGGCAAAGCACTGCAAGGGAGGGCTGATACCCTGGCCCGGTTCCCTGCGAGGTATTCCGGTATAGCTTAGAGGTTACTCCAAAACCAAGGATTGATGGGGCCTATGAGGAGCCCCCTGCATAGACCCGATCATCCTTTCCTTCCTCTCCCTGCAAAAATGGAGTCTTTATGTCACAAGGGATACCAGACAATGCCTCCCCTGACCACATTTAATTTAAAACAAAACAGGGGGAGATGTAGGGAGCCATTTTACCTTACTGATCTTATCCTGTCACTATTTGTTTAATCACTAGCTAACCCCATGCCACACCTAGCAAAGGTTGCCACTCCTAATCTTACTGATCTTATCCTATCAACATTTGTTTATTACTAGCTAAATCCCGTGCCACACCCTGCATTTCTGTTGGGGGTCCTGGCACCACCTCCTCCCAACAGGGAGGTATAAATACTGTAACTGCCATAGAATAAATGCCTTTTCTCCCTCCTCCGGGCTCTGCGTCTGTTCTTTCGGCTGCGCCCTACGAAGGGTTCTCCCTGCTGAACAGAACGAGACCTCCACATCGACTTCCACAGCCCCCAAACTCCAACTCACAAGACAGAAATGTACTAGGAATAAAGAAGTATGCCAGAGGGCAGGGAGCTAGCTCAAGGAGCTGAGAGCTCACTTCGCATGCCCAAGGCTCAGGCTCAGTTTCTGGCACTGCCAGAAGCAAACCCCAAGCACCACCAGGCCTGGCTCAAAATATAAAAGAAATCCACCAGCGGACAGGTACTCTCCACCTGTCCATGGGTAAGACATGTTATATTATATCACATCTTAAAGTCAAACCACTGTATCACTGTCACTGTATCACTGTGGTCCAGTTGTTTTTGCTCGAGTGGGCACCAGTAACATCTCCATTGTGAGACTTGTTACTGTTTTTGGCATATTGAATTTGCCACTGGTAGCTTGCCAGGCTCTGCTGTGCGGGCGGGATACTCTTGGTAGCTTGCCGGGCTCTCCAAGAGGGACGAAGGAATCGAACCCCGGTCGGCGGCGTGCAAGGCAAATGCCCTAGCCACTGTGCTATCACTCCAGCCCTGGGAGACTAATGAACATGTGGGATGAATAGAAAGAACACAGCAAGGGGTCCTGGAGATGGCTCAGTGACTTGGGTGCCTACTGGGCATGTGGGAACCCCAGGTTCTACCCCATGGACCCTCCAAACAACACTGGGAGAAAACCGAGCACCAAGCTGGGAATAGTCTCAAAATCCACAGACTCGTCGCCCCCAAGCCAAAGGAAACAATGAAAGAATAACTGTATCACTGTCATGCCACTGTTCGTCGATTTACTCAAGCGGGCACCAGTAACGTCTCTATTACACTCAACCCTGAGATTTTAGCAGCCTCTCCTTACTTGCCTTTCCCAACGATTGGAGGCTCTGACAGGGTTAGGGGAGTGAGACTTGTTGTTACTGTTTTTGGCATATCGGATACGCCACAGGTAGCTTGCCGGGCTCTGCCGTGTGGGTGGGATGCTCTCGGTAGCTTGCTGGGCTCTCCAAGAGGTATGTATATATCTGTTACTGTATTTTGGATACGAATACGCCATGGGAACTTGCCAGGCTCTCCTAAGTGGACAATAGACTCTCGGTAGCTTGTCAGGTTCTCTAAAAGGGAGAACTAAGCTATTAGATGTCTAATTAGATGTCCGCAATGCAGACAATGAAAGAATACGGCTAAAATATGGGAGAAGCAGAACCAGGAAGATAGTACAGTAGGTAAGGCGTTTGCCTTGCATGTACCCAACTCAGGTTCAATCCCCGGCACCGCCTGGGGTTTCTTGAGCCCCACCAGGAGTGATCCCTGCGACAGAACCAGCAGTAAGCCCTGAGCACTGCTGGTGACTGGGAGAAGCTAAATGGTGCTATTAAAACCCGACAAAATTGGGGCCGAGAGATAGCACAGAGGTTAATAAGGCGCTTGCCTTGCCCATGGCCAACCCAGGTTTGATCTCCAGCACCCCATGTGGTCCCCTGAGCACCCCAGGAGCAATCCCGGAGCACTGAGCCGGGAGTAAGGCCTGAGCACTGCTGGGTTTCACCCCCACAACAAACTGACAAGCCTATTCCTGAATGACTAACCAAGGAATAAAGAAATCTAGGACGAAGAGAGAGTTTGGAACAGAAACAGAAACCTTCTACACACGAAAATAGGGAAATAAAGGAAAAAGAAAAGAATACATACCTCATAATGACATCACAAACATCACTACAAAAATATAAAGGCAGGGTGAGACCAAACAGAAGACGGCTAGAGACACCAAAGGAGCTTCGTTCATCTAACCCGAGAAAGGTTTTCAACTTGGCTCCACAGTGAGGTCCAACTCTAAGCTGCAGAGAAGAGACGCCTGAAGTCCGGTGAAGGCAGAGTAAAGGGATGAACAATAAACAAACAGGAACTGAGATTCAGAGATCAGATAAAACCCTAGCCTCCCCCACCACAAAGACAAACAAAAAATTATGACTAATCAGTGTAGGATCCCGTGGCGTATTCGATATGCCAAAAACAGTAACAACAAGTCTCACAATGGAGACGTTACTGGTGCCCGCTCGAGCAAATCGATGAACAATGGGGCGACAGTGCTACAATGCTACAGTGCAGTGTAGGATAACTGGTTTGTCCTTTCTGCCTTGCCACAGGGAACTTAGGTTCGTTGGGTTACTCTCATCACAGTGCTCCCATTCCTCTGTGTTTATCTGTAACTTCTTTCTTTGTGCTCTGCTTCCCCAACTGGTCGATCACCTTTATCTCCTAATCAGACTCTGTTAAGTTGTAAATACTGCTTTCCTCTTCTCCTTAAGTCCTTTGCATAGTTAATTCAGAGCAATGTCCTTTTCGTATAGACACAGGAAAACAGTTAATGCTATGCCTTTGTAACTTAGGAGTTAATCGACTCCAAATGATATTCACTCTTGGGCATCTGTTCTCTCGACTTAAGCCTCAGTTGCCCTTACTTCCTAGCACCCCAAAAGCAGGGTCCAGACGAGGGACTGGATGGACCCAGAGCAAGCTGTGAGCTACCCTGGCATCAAAAAGGGCCAGGCCAAAGCACCATAATACTTAACCATAAGTTAAGAGCACGGTCATGGACAAATTCTGTCATGGTTCAAAAAGTAACAACTAGATTAGAACCCTGCTAGGATTAGGAATGATTAATCTAGCTTGAGCACTGTAGTCTGAGTCTGTGGCGAGATGTCCCCAGGAGAGTCACCCTATAAGCTTAATGTATCTCTTACTGTGTCCATGCAAAATAACTAATATTAAGAAGTAGAATTAAGATGCTAACTAAGATGTTAATTCAGTTATTGGACTAAGGAAAGGAGAAACACCCCTAGGTGGTATTTTGCCCTTGAGACTGATTGGCGATCAGGAGGGGCTTTGGTATGTTGATTGTGCCACCCCCAAAGCTGGGGTAGTTGGGGAGAGGTTGGAGACTAGAGGAGAGACCAAGAAGTCGGAGGGGGAGCGCGGAGAGACAGCAAGGGAAACTGGAGGAAGTGGGAAGGAGGGACTTAGTGAGACTGGAACAGGCGCGGGGATTAAACGGCCGCTGATCACCAACCAGCCCGGCCCTCGCTGTCTCCTCTTTCACCCGCTAATGGCATCAGCCATCCCAGGAGGGGAGCGGCTCGAGACCACCGAACACAGGCAATGAGAGAGAGAGAGAGGGGGAGAGAGAGAGAGAGAGAGAGAGAGAGAGAGAGAGAGAGAGAGAGGGAGAGGGAGAGGGAGAGGGAGAGGGGGAGAGAGAGAGAGAGAGAAAGAGAGAGAGAGAGAGAGAGAGAGAGGGGTTCCCTGGTCTCTTGGTAATGGCAGACCAGTGCATTCCTGCAAGCCGGCCGTGCCCATGAAACATGCAGTCTGGGAGACGCCTCACCCAGTCCGGGGAGAAAACGTACCCCTACATAAATAGGAAGCGAGCGATGAGCTACATTTTTTTTTAATTTTGCTTTTTGGGTCACACCCGGCAATGGACAAGGGTTCCTCCTGGCACTGAACTCAGGAATCACCCCTGGCGGTGCTCAGGGGACCCTATGCGATGCTGGGAATCGAACCCGGGTCGGCCGCGTGCAAGGCAAACGCCCTCCCTGCTGTGCTATCGCTCCAAGGGCTGGAGCTATGGTTTTGATGACAGCCCACAACCTGTGTGTGTTCAACGTAAAAGGGTCCACCCTCTGCTCAGACAGGAGCAGAGCTGTCGCAGCGGGTAGGGCACTGGCCGTGCATGAGCCAGACCCATGTGGCAAAGCCAGGAGTGATCCCTGAGCTCAGAGCAGGAGTCAGCTCCGAGCCCTGCCAGGTGTGACCCCCCCCCAAAAAAAAAAAAAAACTGGGGCTGGAGTGACAGCACAGCAGGTAGGGTGTTTGCCTTGCATGTGGCCAATCCAGGTTCGATTCCCAGCATCCCATAGGGTCCTCCCGAGCACTGCCAGGAGTAATTCTTGAGTGCATGAGCCAGGAATAACCCCTGTGCATCGCCAGGTGTGACCCAAAAAGAAAAAAAAACCCAAAAAAACAAAAAACAAACAAAACTGAAATGATCTTAAGCGGCCAATTTCTCCTGCACCCAAGGGCTGGCCCATCCTGGTCACCTCCCTGCGTGGATGGATTCAGATGCAGCTGACAATGACAACACCCCAACTCAGCCCCACCCCCTGCCCTCTCCCCCACCAGCTGTAGGTGTGGCTGGGGTGTTTTCTGCAGGTATCTCTCTCCCGATGATTTCCGCAACCCCAACTCCTAAAGGACCCAGTCAGCTGCCATGCCGAACACTGAGCTCAGAACACTCGGTTCTTCCCTCTTTGAATGCACCTAGACACACACTTTCCAGGGATGTGGAGAAGGGGAGGAGGAGGAGGAGGAGGAGGAGGAGGAGGAGGAGGAGGAGGAGGAGGAGGAGGAGGGGGAGGAGGAGGAGGAGGGAGAGGAGGGGGAGGAGGAGGAGTAGGAGGAGGAGGAAGAGGAGGAAGGGGGAGGATAAGGAGAGGAGAAGGGGAGGGGCAGGAGGGGAGGAGGGGGAGGAGGAGGGGAAGGAGGAGGGAGAGGAGGAGGGGAGGAGGGGGAGGAGGAGGGAGAAGACACAGCCAGAGGCCACAGGAGGGCACAGGGTGGGGTGGGGGTTGCAGGGGTGCGGTGAGAGAGAATGCCCGACGCAGGACTCACAGGGGCAGGCCCAGCGGCAGCCGCACGTCTCCTGCACCCTGACGGGGGCCTGGCTGCTGGGGCAGGAGGGCCGGGGGCCCCGGTCACAGTTGACCCGGTGACTCTGCAGCAAGGTCTGGCCGTCGGGCAGGCAGGTCACTGTGTGGCACTGGTCACGCAGCGTCCAGACGTCTCCGGGCTGGGGGACAAAAGGGGCAGGTCTGGGCGGGGCACCAGAGTGGTCAGTGCCACCCTGAGCCCCGTGACCGGGCAAGCGACGGCCTCGGAGGACGAAGACAAGACCGAGGGACCCACTGGGGGGGCAGGAGGGACTCGGTCCACCCAGAGGGGATGGGAACACATTTCCGGAGGGCTCACCCCCCCCCAATCAAGAGGAAGAACCGGGCCCGGTCACGGAGACCAGAGGGAACCAGGGCACCCAAAGGCCCAGAGACGCTTTCCTGGTCTTTCTTCCAAGGTTCACCAGCGACCAACTCACCCTCTTCTCATTCCCGTCCTCATCCACGCAGACGCGAAGGAACCCTGGAACAGACGAAAGGAAGCCCTCAGCTCCCCCCTCCTGGGAAATCTAACTTCTCCGCCAATGCTAGTTTTGTTTTTCTTTTGGGGTCTCACCCGGCGATGCTCAGGGGTCCCTCCTGGCTCTGCACTCAGGAATCACCCCTGGCAGTGCTCGGGGGACCCTATGGGATGCTGGGAATCGAACCCGGGTTGGCTGCGTGGGAAGCAAACGCCCTCCCCGCCGTGCTCTCGCTCCAGCCCCCACCAACGGTGCTCAGTGAGTGGTCCCAGGACTCTGATTCGAGGAGCAGAGCTCCGGCCTCCTAGGGGCCAGGCCCTGGGCGCTGTGACCCTCTGAGCATCGCCTGGCCGGGCCTTGACAGTCCCCGAGCTGGTCGTTAAACTCAGGGGAGTGCAGAGAAGCCCCTCGGGGGTGGCCGGGGAGGGTGTGGGTGGCCCGGCCAGAGAGCAGGCCCTCCTCCTGAGATGTGCTGGGTGGCAGGGATGGTATGGCAGAGACTGAGGCTCACCACCTCCCCCTGCTCTCTGATCTGTTCCTCCGTGTCTGGTGCTCGGGGTGGGGAGGAAAGAAGATGCGAGTCTGGTCATTTGAAAGGGAACCGTGACAGTTTCTCCCAGGAGGGATATGTCTACAGTAGACTCACCGCTTGTTCTATTTGGGAAACTGATACAAGGAAGTTTAAATCACTGTATCACTGTCGTCCCGTTGTTCATCGATTTTCTCAAGCGGGCACCAGTAACGTCTCCATGGTAAGGCCTGTTGTTACTGTTTGGGGCATATCGAATACGCCACGGGGAGCTTGCCAGGCTCTACCATGCAGGCGAGATACTCTCGGTAGCTTGCTGGGCTCTCCGAGAGGGATGGAGGAATCGAACCCGGGTTGGCCACATGTAAGACAAATGCCCTATCCGCTATGCTATCACTCCAGTCCAAGGAAGTTTAAATATATATGCTTATCATATATTATATATGTGTATATATATCTCATTAAATATTTTTGTAATCTTAGACTGTGGAGTGAAAATTATTTTCATCATTGATCACATTCCGTGACTTGATCTCTAAAGTCTTTTCAGCCCCTTGGAGGGGCAGCAGGGATGGGGACAGGAAGTTGGGAGTCCCAGCTTCTGTCTTCCGCTTCTATGGTCCAGGTCCTTCTGCTCAGGGAGGCCAGGGCTTCCTCTGCCCGTGAGCAGATGGACAGTGGGGCCAAGGGGAGCCTGTGGAAGGCTCACAGGACACCAGGCCACCAGCAGACACTGATAAGTAAGTGCTAACTCCATGACAGTTGAGTTCAAGGACACGCCGGGGAAGGGGGCTCTCTAGCATGGTGGGATGTTGGTTTGGGGCTCGAAGCAGGTGAGAGAGATTTCGTAAGACCCACCAGAACACAGTTTTCGGAGAAAGGAACTGCCCGGGGCGGCCACAGCGGGGAGATCTTCGATCCTCTGGACTTGCACCACATTGGAGACAGACTCTGGGCCCACCAGGGTCCTCAGCTGGGCCGTGTCGTAGCGGTCCCCAACCCCGATGGGGTACACGGTCACTCCTAGAGTCGGCAGGGGAGAGGGAGCGTGTCTGAGTCACGCCACTTCCTCGGGATGAGCTCAGGGCGGACTGGCCTCTGCCCCGCCGTGAGGAGGGGGGAGAGTGAGTCCAGCGGTGACGAGTGACCAGCCCCCACTGGGCTGAGGACGTCAAGGCCCCTGGAGGTGTCCGTCCTCAGGGAGTGGACCTCGGGGATCAACATGCAGCTAAATCAAGCCACGTTTGTCTCTGGTTATTTCTGTCGTGGATTCCTACTCACGAAACCTCAACAGAACAGAACGGGGTGAGCGGATGGGGTACAGAATGCGGCACAGCAGATAGGACACTTGCCTGACATGTGGCCGACCCCAGTTCAGTCCCGAGCACCACACTGGGTCCCCCCCACCCCCCGCAAGCACTGCTGGGAGTGACTCCTGAGCACAGAGCCAAGTGTGGCCCCACCAACCAAAGCCAAAATCAAATTCAAGGAAACAGAACGGGAGAGGATCGTGGGGATGCCTAGGATGGGGGCAGGGGGATTCGCACCAGGTAGACCGAGACCCGCCTGGCATGAGAACTGAGGGGCCAAGAGACCCCTCGGCACGGGAGGGAGCATGAGCAAGGGCACCACGGTGGGAGCGGGGGACTGAGCAGTCAGGACCATGCAAAGCTTCAGAGACCGAGGTTGGGATGTGGGCACCCTCAATGAAGGGATGCCAGGCCACACTCTGCAACAGGGAAATGGCGAGGGTCAGTTTCCGTCTTCAGTCGCTGCCTCCACTGTGCTGCGGGGACCAAGGCTAGAGGTGGGGGGGTCCCCCAGAAAGCAGGGGCTATGCTGTTGGGGTAGGTCAGAGGGTAAAGAGCTCGCAGGCCTTGCACGCGGTCAACGTGGTATCTATCCTTGATAGCGTGCACACACACACACACACACACACACACACACACACACACACACACACAGAGCATCACCAGGCCTGGCCCAGAGAGCCAGAGAAGTAGGAACGCAGGGAACTGCAGTTCTCCGAGTGCTCAGCAGATGGCGCTACAGTCTGCTGAGGGGGTTACACAAGCAACAAAGAGGACCCGCATCCACGTGGCTGTGTTTTGGACCCTGAGATGCTGGATGGACCGACTCGCCCAGGCGGCTTCGATCCCTGACAACCCATAGGGTCCCCTGTGTATCACCAGGGGTAATTCCTGAGTGCAAGGGCAGGAGGAACCCCTGAGCATTACCGGATGTGGCTCCAAAAACAAACATAATAAGAGAAGCTGTATCGATAGCTCAAATGGTAGCAACACGGCAACGACTGGTCGGTCCCCAGCACCTCAGAGACCCTGGAGGCCCCATGGTCTGATGCCAGTGGGGAGCCTGAACTTGAACCCCGTCAAGAGTGACACAGGCCCTCCCAGCACCTTAGGGAGAAGAAAGGGAATGGAAGAAGCGATGTGGCAGGGCTGACCCAGAGTTGGTGCGTTTGCTGGAAAGGTGGCTTGGGACGGGTGGATGGCCGGACGGTCATGGAAGGCCTGTGCACGAGGCCCCGGGTTTGATTCCTGGAAGCTCATGCTCCACCCCCAGCCCCGTCAGCTGCAGCCCTAGTGCCCCCTGGCCCCCTCCAGCCTCTAGCAGCAATGCCAGGCCTGAGCACGGACCCTGGGTGGCCAGGCCCAGCTGACCGGGGAGGGGGGGCCTCCAGAGAGACTGTCAGAGCCGGAGCACCTGCTCGAATGCACGAGGCCCCAAGTTCAATCCCCAGAACTGCAATGGGGACCCCCCACCCCACCCCACCCGGGTGTATCTAAGGCCCAGGTGTATCTCTGGAACCTCCCAAGCATCATGGGTGGGGTCCCCAGGCAACACCGAGCCTGAGCACGGAACTATCCAGCTCAACTGGCCAAGTAGAGCTGAGAATAGCCCCCCACGCCCCCCACCCCAGCTACTGGAGAGGCTGCCCCTTCCCAAAGGGAAGGAAGGTACCCCGGGAATAAAGGAAAACGACAAAGAGATTAAAGGCTCTAGTCTCAAGGACAAAGAGATTAAAGGCTCTAGTCTCAAGGACAAAGAGATTAAAGGCTCTAGTCTCAAGCGTGCAGATGAAGATAAGCAGTTATGACTGGTTTCCACGTGACACAGCAGTGGGACAGCTCCCGGGTGTCTGAAACCCAGCCACGGCCACGCAGGAACCTTTTCAAATCACCCAGCCAAGTCCCCCTTGCCTGCCGGCAGTGAGTGAGGGGAGGGTCTCAGGAACCCACACTTACGATTGGATCTGGCAGCCGAAGCGGCAGAGTCCACCAAATCGGCGGAGACGTCCGTGACCAGGATGACCACGGCCTTGGCGGCAGCAGGCCTGGCTCCGTGGACGTCGGAGGTGAGATACCGCACGGCAAAGCCCAATGCATCCCCTGGAATGGAGAAGGGACCGGGTCCGGGCTGAGAGCGGGGAAACGTGCTTCCGAGGCCAGAGGGGCACCCTCTGTCCCATCGGCACCTGCCGTCACCAAACCTCAGAGGCACCCAGGGGACACGTGGAAGGGTGTCCAGCCCCACGCTTTGCAGAAGAAAGTGAAAGGCAAGGTCAGGGGTCATTCGTGTCAAGAAGTAGGACCGAGGGCTAGAGCAGTAGCACAGCATGTAGGGCGTTTGCCTTGCATGCAGCCGACCTGGGTTCAATTCCCAGCATCCCATATGGTCCCCCAAGCACTGCCAGGGAGTAATTCCTGAGCACATGAGTCAGGAATAACCCCTGTGCATTGCCGGGTGTGACCCAAAAAGGAAAAAAAAAGAAGTAGGACCGAGGGCGAGAAAGAGATTACAGGGGGCAGGAGCTTGACAGCTAAACCAAGTTCGATTCCCCCCCGTCAGGAATGAGCCCTGAGCACTGACTCAGGAGTAATCCCTAAGCACCCCCCCGGTCAGGAATGAGCCCTGAGCACTGACTCAGGAGTAATCCCTAAGCACCACTCGGTGTCACCAAAAAAATAAAAAAAGAGACAGAACCACTTCCGGGGGCACGGGGCTGGATCACAAGCTTCACTTGTGGGAGTCCCCGGTTCCACCCTTGGCACCACAGGGTCCCCGAGAAACGCCCAGTGTGCAAACACAGCCCCTCCCCAAAGAAACCAGAAATGATGAGGCCCAGGCCCAGCCCGGCATCCCAGCCCGCGGCAGCTCGTACCAATCTGGCTGGGGCCCCCCTCCCGCTGCATGAGGTCCACGAGGCTCAGCAGGTGGGTCTTCTCCTGGGCGACCGTCCAGGGCACGTCGACGGTGACGATGCTGCCGTACTGGAGCACCGCCACTTGGGTGAGATGAGGCCCTGGGGGGGAGAGAGAAGGGGGTCGTCTCGCTGGGGGCCAGGAGGAGCCGCCACCCCCACCCCTCACCCCCGCCCATCCCTCCCCAGGACTCCCGGCGCCCTGCGCACCGAGGTTGGCTGCCGAGACGAAAGCCTTGGCGAAGCTCTTCATCCCGTCGAAGTAGGAGGCCGGAGAGCCCGAGGAGCCGTCCAGGAGGAGGAGCACGTCCAGGGGCTGGCTGCAGTCTGCAAGGGGGATGCCGGGGGAGCTCGCGTGCGGCCCTCGGCTGCAGACACACACACACTCACACACTCACACACTCACACACACACTCACACACACACACACACTCACACACACTCACACACACTCACACAGTCACACACTCACACACACACTCACACACACACTCACACACACTCACACACACACTCACACACACACACTCACACAGTCACACACTCACAGACACTCACACACACACTCACACACACACTCACACAGACACTCACACACACTCACACAGTCACACAGTGACACACTCACGCAACACGTTCACACAGTCACACACTCACACACACTCACTCACACACACTCACACAGTCACACACTCACACAGTCACACACACAGTCACACACTCACATACTCACACACACTCACACAGTCACACACTCACAGTCTCACACATTCACACACACTCACACACACTCACAGTCACACTCACAGACTCACACACTCACACACACTCACAAACACACATTCACACACTCACACAGACACTCACACATACACACAGTCACAGTCACACACTCACACACACACTCACACATACTCATAGACACACTCACACACACACTCACACACTCACAGTCTCACACACAGTCACACACTCACACACTCTCACACTCACACATTCATATAGTCACACACTCACACACACTCACACTCACATACACACACTCACACAGTCTCACACACACACACTCACACTCACACACACTCACACAAGCACACACACAGTCACACACACTCACACACTCACACACTCTCACTCACACATTCACACACTCACATAGTCACACACACTCACACACACACTCACACACATTCACACACAGTCACACACACTCACACACACTCACACACTCACACACTCACATAGTCACACACTCACACACATTCACACAGTCACACTCACACAGTCACACACACTCACACACACTCACACACTCACACACTCACATAGTCACACACACTCACACACATTCACAGTCACACTCACACAGTCACACACACTCATACACACACACTCACACACTCACACACTCACACAGTCACACATACTCACACACACTCACAGTTACACAGTCACACACACTCACACTCACACACAGTCACACACTCACATAGTCACACACACTCACACACAGTCATATATACTCATACACACACATTGACACACACACACACTCACAGTTACACAGTCTCACACACACTCACACTCACACACACTCACACACTCTCACACACTTACACACACACACAGGGCGATAGCATAGTGGGGAGGGCGTTTGCCTTGCATGCAGCCGACCTGGGTTTGATCCCCGGCATCCCATAGAGTCCCCCAAGCACTGCTAGGAGTAATTCCTGAGTGCAGAGCCAGGAGGAACCCCTGTGCATCACCAGGTGTGACCCAAAAAGGGGGAAAAAAAGTGCTGATGAGGGCCACAGCTAAGGTGTATAAGGGCGAGACTGACGCCATGAGAGGTGGCCCGAGTCAGCAAATTCAGCGAGGGCTCAGGTTCAGTTTCTGTAACTGAAACAGATTCAGCTTCCCAGCAATGAAACAATGTGTAACCAGCCAACCTGAACCCCCCTGAGACGTTCCTGGGCCCAGTGAAGGGGCTCGATCACTCACTCACTCGGCCTCAGTTAAAACGCCCCGGAAGTTCCCTGTTGTGAACCGTAAGGAACAGTAGCTTATGTAACCATGAGCTGTTACTGGAAACTATTGTTTGACTATTGCCGGGCCACTGTCACCCTAGACACTTGCCAAAACACCTTCGTTTGGTAACTAAGTAAGATATTTTTCTGAAACAATAAGGCACGTGCCACTTACTAATCAAACCCTATACAAACTGCTTGCACTGGGAGGTCGGGGTCGCTATCAAGAGACCCCTCTGTGGGTGAGAATTGACCCCAGATACTGGAATAAAACTCCTACTTGCTTTTGCGTTATCAAGTTCGTGTCTCTGTCCATCTAGCTGCTTCAGAACCCACAGCCCAGGCCTAACAGGTGCAGCACGAAAGGGCTTGCAAGCAGCCAGCCCTGGCCCAATCCCGGGCACTGCAAAGCATCTCAGCATGTGACCAGCCTCCCTAGGAAAAAAATCCCAAAATCTGACTCCCTAGGAGAGGGTGGGATGAGGCAGGGATGGCATTGCAGTAAAGAAATCGATCGGGGCTGGAGCGATAGCACAGCGGGGAGGGCGTTTGCCTTGCACGCAGCCGACCCGGGTTCGATTCCCAGCATCCCATAGGGTCCCCCGAGCACCGCCAGGAGGAATTCCTGAGCGCAGGAGCCAGGAGTAAGCCCTGTGCATCGCCGGGTGTGACCCAAAAAGAAAACGGAAAAGAAACCAAGCATGTGCCCTGGAATCTTTTATCCTCGGAGCAGCTCAGACTTAAAGACTTTTTTTTTTCTTTTCAGGTCACACCCAGCGATGCACAGGGGTTCCTCCTGGCTCTACACTGAGGAATGACTCCTGGCGGTGCTGGGGGACCCTATGGGATGCTGGGAATCGAACCCCGGTCGGCTGCGTGCAAGGCAAGGCAAACGCCCTCCCCGCTGTGCTATCGCTCCAGCCCCCATCAGACTTAAAGACTTTGATCTGCAACCAGCATCTCCCTGTGTGGGAGGTGAGGGAGCCCGGGAGGACCGAGGTCGGACAAGCAGCACCCAGTCAGGAAACCGAGCCCAGAAGCCCAAAGAACCACCCGCTACCAGCGAACTCCGCGCCCCGCGCGCCCCAGCCAGCCTCACCGCGCTCCGTGTCCAGCCCCCACGCACCTGGGGCCGGAGGGAGGGTGGGGAGGTGCAGCCCGTCCCCCGAGCAGCAGCTCTGCAGGACCAGGTCGGGCGCCTCCCGGGGCAGCGTCTCGAAGTCCTGGATGAGGATGGGCGCGTAGGGCCAGCCCAGGCGCTCCAGCTCCTGCACGTCGGCCTGCGGCCCCACGCCGATGGGCACCAGCTGGATGTCCCCCGGCATCCGGTGGATCTCGTCGGTCGCGGGGCTCCCGGTGACCATGTAGACCAGGTTGGGCGCCTGCTGGCGGTCGCCCTCGCCCGCCGAGAAGCTGTGCTCGGACAAGTACTGCAGGGCCCGGCCCGTGTTGGTCCGGTTGCCGCCCCGGTAGCGGATCTCGCGCACATGCTGCAGGACGTCGCCCTTGGCCTGCGCCTGGCGGAAGGTGTACTCGGGGGTGACCGCCAGCGCGAACTGCAGCACGGTGACGTGCACGGCGTCCTGGCCCACGTCCATGCGCCCGATGACCTCCTCCACGAACTCCCGGCTCCGGTTGAAGTTGGCCTCCCCGATCTGGTCCGAGCCCTCCAGGACGAACACCACGTCCAGGGGCCTGAACTTCCTCCCCGCGGGGGCCGAGGTGGGCGGTCCGAGGAGGAGCTCGGGAGCCGCCGTGACGCGGGCGACGGGCGACGGCGGCTGCGCGGGCCGGGTGGGGGCGGGCGCCGGGGGCGCCAGGTCGCAGACGCGCCCAACGATCTCGTCCCTCCGCCGCTCCAGCTCGTGCACGCTGCTGAGCACGAAGGCCTGGTTCTCGGGCGCCTGCCTCTCGATGAGGCGGATCTGCTTGAGGCTGGCGTGCGGCCCGATGCCCACGGGCAGGACGACCACCTTCTTCTTCTTCAGGCCCTGCACGTAGCGCGCCAGGTTGCGCGCCAGGCGCGGGGGCTCCTGGCTGGCCGTGAGCAGCAGGGCCACGCGGGCCGCGTCGGGCCGGTCCACCTTGCCGAAGATCTGGAAGAGCGTGTACTTGAGCACCTCGCTGATGGAAGCCACCTCGCTGCCCGCGTAGCGCACCTGGCTGGCCACGCGGCGCAGCTCCGACGGCCGCTTGCGGTCGCGCAGGTCCAGGTAGGCGTGCGAGCCGTCGTGGTACTCCACCAGGGCCACGCGGATGCGCTTCTGCGAGATGTGCAGCCGCTCCATGGTGCCCACCACGAAGGCCTTCAGCACCTCGAACTCGGCCTCCGACAGCTTGGAGGAGCCGTCCAGCAGGAAGACCAGGTCCAGGAGCTTGCTGCAGTAGAAGTCGTGCAGGGGCGGCTCCGGCGTGTCCTCCAGGTAAGGGGTGGTGGTGGCGCTCTGCGGGCTCTCCGTGGGGGGCACCTCCAGGCCCCCGGGCACCCCGCAGGCTTCACAGGTGAGGTTGACGCCATCGCAGCGGCTAGAGGGGGGGCGGGGGAGGGACAGGGCAGAGAAGGTTCTGGAAGGGCAGCCTCCGGGCACAGAGCTGCATGGCTGACCCACGGGGCGTCCACGGAGTGCTGTGTGCCCACGTGAGATATGATTCTCTGAGGAAAAGGTGGCCCCCGGCAGCACCCAGCCCGTGCATGCCCATGTGGGTAAACTCACATGTATGCACACATGCTCACACACGTGCATGCACATTCACACACATGCACAGATGCTTACACACATGCACACACACCCCAAAGACATCCTCCTGATTCTAGAGCCAAGGTGTCAGCTGTCCCGAGATTCCTCCAACCTTTCTGGCATCTAGTCTGTCCAGAGGGCTGGAGAGATGGTAGCTCACTGGGCTGAGCACAGGCTATGCATGCAGGAGGCCCAGATTCAAGGCCTGGCATCCCGGGGTCCCCCAAGCACCATCAGTAGTGGCCCCCAAACATAGAGTCAGGAGTAGCTCAATACGAAAATGATAAACTATCCACTGATTGCAAAATAATAAACTATCCACTTGTCCAGAGTGATTTCTTTGAACTAAGTGTTGAAAGTAGCTAAAAGGGAACTGGAGTGATAGCACAGTGGGGAGGGTGTTTGCCTTGCACGTAGCTGACCCAGGTTCAATTCCCAGCATCCGATATGGTCCCCCAAGCACTGCCAGGAGTAATTCCTGAGTGCAGAGCCAAAAGTAGCCCCAGAGCATCCCTGGGTGTGACCCAAAAAGCAAAAAACAAAAGAGAAAGTATATAAAGGAATATACATGATGACCTTCCAGTATTCATATCGCAATCCATAATGCCAAAAAGAAGGGGGGGGAGAAAAATGCCTCCCATAAATGCGGGAGAGCAGGGAGAGAAACTGGGGACATTGGTGATGAGAATTGTACACTGGTGAAGGGATGGGTGTTGGAAGAACATTATATGACTGAAACCCAATCATGAACAATTTTGTAACTGTGTACCTCACTGTGATTCAATAAAAAACTTCATTTTTTGTAAAAGCTAATTTCTTGCCCTCCTACCTCTCCAGCGACATCAGTGCCTTATTCTAACCCGAGCTGATTCTGCCTGTCTGCTCTAAGCTGTGGACCACGGTATCAATGTGATAGTTCAAAGGGGTGATGTGTCCATCTTACATGAACAAGGCCCCAAGTTTTTATCAACAGGACCAAACCAGACTCCCCCAAACACCACCCAGTGGCCTCCTGGACCCCGTCTAAAATAAATAAAAAATAGTAAAATAGAAGATCAAGGCTGTGGCACTGGCGGAGAGTATGTGCCTTGCATGTGTCAGGCCTGGGGTTTGATCAAGGTGCCACCAAAAAGATATCGTAAATGAAATGAAACACCAATGGCAACTAGGACTTGGAAATGCTCTAGTCGAAGCCCTGCGTGCTCACTCACTCTAACAGATTTTAAGTGGCACAAATTTAAGGCTGTATTTAACAGATGAACGTCAAGGACAAGGGGAAACACGAGCTGAAACATTCTGGAAAGATGAATAAAGATTTGAATCTCTGGACTGTTCTAATGAAGCATTTCTCAACCAGAGTGGCCCCTTGAGGGCCCTCAAAATGTTCCAAAAGAGATAGAGGTAAAAATTGGTCAGGGGAGTGGGGGCTGGAGCAATAGCACAGCGGGTAGGGCGTTTGCCTTGCATGCGGCCAACCCGGGTTCAATTCCCAGCATCCCATAGGGTCCCCTGAGCACCGCCAGGAGTAATTCCTGAGTGCAGAGCCAGGAGTAGCCCCTGTGCATCGCTGGGTGTGACCCAAAAAAGCAACAACAAAAAAAATCGGTGGGGACCACAGCATGAGATGAGGGGATCCCCCCGTAAGAGAAGGGCAGGGGCAGAGGGTTGGGCCCCAGGAGGGAAACAGAGGCAGAGGCTGCTGTGGTGGGAAGGGCTGAGAAACTCAGGATTAGCAGAACAGAAGCACTTAACCGCTGGATGGGAGGTCTCGGCTGTCTGGCGGGGAAAGGCAGTATGTGGGCACGTCATTCGTCACGGGACAGGCACAGAGCCCGTGCACAGCCCTGGCCTGGGCCACACACCCAAGGGTGCCAGCGCCACTTCCCTGGTCTTGTCCCGGGCCTCCCGGGCCAGGCGAAATCCCAGCCCCTCTGACCATCTATCTCCCTCTTCCCCGGGCTCTGCAAGCGGCCGGGCAGGCTGGACCTCAGCGGTGAGACTCACGCCGGCCTGAACCTCCTCTGCCTACCCTGGGCCGTGGACGCCACTCGCTCTCATTGTGCCACTACCAGGGCAAAGCACCCCCAGGGCCCTGAGCTGAGAGACCCCCGTGTATGTGAGACTTGGGCCCCAGGCAGCGATGCGGGCACTTCTGCCAAGCCTGGTGGGAAGCCACCAAGGGGGGGGGGCAATGTACCCCAGGGTGGGGAGCAGGCAGGAGACTCAGCTCTGCTCGGGGCTGGGGGGCCAGGGGTGGAACACAAGCCCTGATGTCCTCAAGCTATCTCACCCCTGCCCCCGCCACACACACACACACACACACACACACACACACACACACACACACACACACACACCGGCCCCTCTGAAGAAACAGTTCCTGGAGATGCCATCCCCTCTGCCGGAGAAGAGCTGGGGCTGGAGCGATAGCACAGCAGGGAGGGTGTTTGCCTTGCACACGGCTGACCTGGGTTCGATTCCCAGCATCCCATAGGGTCCCCTGAGCACCGCCAGGGGTGATTCCTGAGTGCAGAGCCAGGAGTCAGCCCTGTGCATCGCCAGGTGTGACCCAAAAAGCAAAAATTTAAAAAAAAAGGAGAAGAGCTCTAGAAACGAGCAAACAAACAAACCAAACACACGAGTCCTCAGTGAACAAAGTCCGGGTGTCTTTCCCAGAAACACCCTGCCGGGCAGCCCCCAGAGAAGAAACGAAGACTCGTCTCGTCCAACAGCCAGGAAGGGGGTCTGCAGTGTGTTGGTTTGGGGACCACACCCGGGAGTGCTCAGAAAGGCAGAACCTTTGCCTTGCCGTGGGTCGCCCTGGGTTCAACCCTCAACACTGAAAAGAGAAACTTTTAAGACGGGGCCCGAGAGATAGTGCTGGGGGTCACCTGCTGCACCCCGGGACTGCCAGGGCCCAGAAGCAACGGGCTCCTGAGCCAGACCACCAGCCAAGTGGGTCGAGCATCGCTGGGAGGGGCCCCTGGGACCCCTGAGCACCACTAGGGGGGGCAAAATAAAGATTAAATGACAAAGTGGGGCAGTGAGATAGTACGGTGGGGAGGGCGCTCGCCTGGCATGCGGCTGACCCAGGTTCAACCCCCAGCAGCCCAAGCAGTCGCCTGGGTATGGCCAGCAGTACTGCCCACAGACCCAGGGACGAGCCCTGAGCCCTTCTGGACGTGACCAGACCCCAACAAAGGATCAAACGCAAACCACCCAGGAGGGCGGCGGTGTCTTACCAAACCTGGCAGCGCTGCGGGTCGGCAGGGTTCAGTGTGACTCTCTTCCCTGGGGCTAGGCGCCGGCCGGCCACCTCACACACAGGACAGTCCTCGGGGCTCACGCAGGTCTGCAGGAGCTCGTCCAGGACCTTCCCTGCAGACAGACCCCGTCGGAGCCTCCTTACCCCCAGGAGGGCCTGCTGCGGCCTCCCAAGCCAGCCCTGCACCTGCTCTGAGGGCCTCACCTCCGGGGGAGCAGCTAATGGGGGCCCTTTGCCCTACCAGCTCTCCCACCCATCCCAGGACCCAGGACCCTGGGAGGCTTTCCTCCAAAGGGCCTCTTGGCTCCACGTGTTTGAAATAGCTGAGACTGGCTCAGCGTCGAGGAGACACCCCCATCCTCCACGCCCTGCGGGGCAAGCTCAGTATAAACTCCCGAGTCGGAGATAAAGTGGAAAAATCACACAAGCCAGCATCCATAGGAGGGTCTCATCGTGGCAGGAAGTTCGAGCAGCACATCGTGTGTGTGTGCATGTGTGTGTGTGCATGCATGTGTGTGCATGCGTGTGTATGTGTGTGCATGTGTGTATGCATGTATGTGTGAGCGTGCATGTGCGTGGGTGTGTGCATGCACGCATGTGTGTATGTATGTGCATATGTGTGCATGTGTGTGCATGTGTGTATGTGCATGCACACATGTGTGCATGAGTTGTGTGCATGTGTGTATATGTGTGCATGTGTGAGTGTGTGCGTGTATACATGTGTGTATGTGTGTGCGTGTGTGCATGCATGTGTGTATGTGTGTGCATGTGTATGCATGTGTGCATGTATACATGTGTGTATTTGTGTGTGTGCATGTGTGCATGTATGTGTGTGTTGCATTTTAGACCACACTCAGAAGTGCTTAGGACTTACTCCTGGCTCTGTGCTCAAGGATCACTCATGGCGGGCTACAGGGGACCATGTAGGATGCTGGGGATCAAACCTGGGCTGGTCATCTGCAAGGTAATCGCCCTACCTGGCCACTACCTCTCCATCCAGCACTTAAACTCCTACCACTCATGATTCCTCCTGAGGAATGTGTGCATGCCTCTGAGCATGGGGGGATACAGCCAAGACAAGCACATGAAGCATTTGATGATAAGCTGTAGAAAATGTGTTTCATTGTTTGGGGTTGGGGGACAGTAAATCACAGTACTCAGGGGGAATTTCTTGCATGCAAAGCAAGCACCTTAACTCCTGTGTTATCTCTCCTGCCTCCAAAATTCATCTTAAAACAAGTTTTTTTTAAAAAAAACTCACGTGACCCTATCTGGGATTACCAAACATAAGGGGGTATGTTCTAGAGCAGGTGTGGGGAAATCTTTGCTCTGCCACGGACCAGTGGGATATTTAAGTCATCATGGAGTCAGACAGGTAGTCCAGCTGATAGGGCGCTTGCTTTGCACGTGGCTAATGCGAGTTTGATCCCCAGCATCCCATATAATCCCCTGAGCACCACCAGGAGTGAGTCTTGAGTGCAGAGCTGGGAGTCAGCCCTGAGTACCACGAGGTGTGGCTCCAAAACAAAACAAACAAACACACAATCACATGCGGGCCACACAATGCAGGCCGACAGGCATGGGCGGCCAATGGGAAGTCTGTACGTCTGCTCCGTCCCATACCACAGGATTTCAGGGACTTCCCAGGCCTAGCCGGCCCACATTCCTCCCCTCTGGTCTCACCATCAGCCCACAAGCAGGCAGAGAGGAGCGTTCTACGCGGAAGCACAACCAGACAAAAGTCCTAAGATGCCCAGAAGGACAGACACAGGGGAGAAGTTGGGGGCGCGGGGCTGAGTCGGGGCGGGCAGGAGGGATGCCCACCGGGCACCCCCTTACCTGCAGGACAGTGGGCGTGGCAGCCCTCCACACACTGCACAGGGCACGCCAGAGGCTCGGGGTGCTGGCAGGTGACGGGGCAGGCGGGGCCGCAGCTGTCGTAACGCCACTCACACTCGTAGCCGCTCTCCCGCTGGTTCCGCTCCTCGCAGCTCTGGGCTGTGTAGACAGAGGCACGGGCCTAGGCTGCGAGCCGCAGCATCTCCAGGGTCACCCTGGGGCCCGGGCCAGGACCAAACCCTCCCACAGAGGGTGGCAGGCCCTGGGGGGTGGGGGCAATGGCCAGGGGAGATGCAGAAGCTGATGATAAATCAGTGTCAAGGGCTGGAGCACAGCAGGAAGGGTGTTGGCCTTGTACGTGGTGAGCCAGGTTCGATCCCCGGCATCCCATATGGTCCCCCAGCACCACCAGGAGTAATTCCTGAGTGCAGAGCCAGGAGTGACCAGAAAGAAAGAAAGAAAGAAAGAAAGAAAGAAAGAAAGAAAGAAAGAAAGAAAGAAAGAAAGAAAGAAAGAAAGAAAGAAGAGAGAGAGAGAGAGAGAGAGAGAGAGAGAGAGAGAGAGAGAGGGAGGGAGGGAGGGAGGGGGGGAGGGAGGGAGGGAGGGAGGGAGGGAGGGAGGAAGGAGAGAGAGAGAAAGAAAGAAAGAAAGAAAGAAAGAAAGAAAGAAAGAAAGAAAGAAAGAAAGAAAGAAAGAAAGAAAGAAAGAAAGAAAGAAAGAAAGAAAGAAAGAAAGAAAGAAAGAAAATCAGTGTCAGAACAGAAGAGACGCGGACATTTCTGGATGGAGCAGGACGCCACACTCCGCAGTACTAAGGGCCTGTCACTGACCGTGGTCAGCAGTGACCCCTGCGGTGCGAGGGATTGAACCAAAGTCGGCCGCATGCAAGGAAAACGCCTTAATCCACGGGCTATCTCCCCAACCAGATTTCAGGGACTTTTTGTCTGTCTGTCTGTTTGCTTTTTTAAGCATAAAATCCACCACTCAGGACCAGAGCCATAGTACCACAGGGAGGGCGCCTGCCTAGCACAAGTGACCTAGGCTGCGAGGTTCGATCCCCAGCACCTCATAGGGTCCCCTGAGCACTGCCAGGAGGATTCCTGAGCATTGCACGGGGTGTGCCCCCCAAAAAAAAAACAGAGCCCACTCGACCAGGTGGTTTTGATGCAGGTGCCAGGTTTGAAAGCAGGATGCGAGACTGATCATACGTGTATGAGCCAGTCCCCTCTACACACGCCCTCAGGATGACAGGTCGGGGTAGAGGCGGCTAAGGGCCTCCTCCATCTCCCTCTCCGTACCCGCGTCTCCCACACCCAGCTTCTCTCCAGGATGCTCTCCGGCCTTCGGTCCCGGCCGGACACCCTGTCCCCTGTCCCCGCACACACTTGACCCCCGAAGCCCTTGGCCAGTCCCACGTGACAGTCTCTCCCCGGAGTCCCCCTGCTCTCCACCGGCCTAAAAAAACCTTTCCCTGGGGACGGGGGTGTCTGGGACCAGCGCCCGCAGGGCCCTCGGGGACTCACGGCACAAGGTGGCCGTCCTCCAGGTCACCACCTGGCCGTGCTGGGCACACAGGTGGGCGTAGGCGGCCACGGCGTCACAGAAGCAGGCACAGTCCCCGACCGACTCACAGGAGCAGCTGTCGTAGATACAGACATCCAGGAAGGGCTCGGGGTTCACCTGCAAGGGAGCCCCAAGGGTGACTCAAGGTCCCGGGACCCCCGGAGCCCAGGGCCTGGAGGAAGGTGCCAGGGGCCGGAGTAGAAGATGGGATGGCGGGGGGTGGGGATGGGTTCCTGTTTGACATAAAGGCCGGGAATCCTGGAAGGAGGGTCCAGGCCCGCTGGAATTAAAGCCAGAAGTGAGTTTCTCAGAACCAGGAGCCAGAGCAGGAGGCTGGGGCGGGAAAGGGACGGGGGTCCCAGGAGCCAGAGCAGGGGGCTGGGGCGGGAAAGGGACGGGGGTCCCAGGAGCCAGAGCAGGGGGGCTGGGGCGGGAAAGGGACGGGGGTCCCAGGAGCCAGAGCAGGGGGGGCTGGGGCGGGAAAGGGACGGGGGGTCCCAGGAGCCAGAGCAGGGGGGCTGGGGCGGGAAAGGGACGGGGGTCCCAGGAGCCAGAGCAGGGGGCTGGGGCGGGAAAGGGACGGGGGTCCCAGGAGCCAGAGCAGGGGGGCTGGGGCGGGAAAGGGACGGGGGTCCCAGGAGCCAGAGCAGGGGGACTGGGGCGGGAAAGGGACGGGGGTACCAGGAGCCAGAGCAGGTAGCAGGGAAACGGGGCCCCTGGCTCTCACAGTGAAGATGAGATCGAGTTGTGAGGGGTCCAGCCCTGGGACTCAAGAGCTCGTGGCTAGCCAGGGGAGCGGCCCAGTGGTGGGGGGTGGGCTGGGGACGAGGCTCAGTTGTGAGGGTCTGATGGGGAATTGGCTCAGAGATGGAGCACACACCTTGCATGCTTAGGGTCCTGGGTTCGAGCCTTGGTACTAAAACTGAAAGCCTTAAAAGTAGGTAACCGAGGCTGGATCAATAGCACAGCAGGGAGGGCATTTGCCTTGCACACGGCCAACCCAGTTTGATTCCCAGCATCCCATAGGGTTCCCTGAGCACCGCCAGGAGTGATTCCTGAGTGCAGAGCCAGGAGGAACCCCTGAGCATCGCTGGGTGTGACCCAGAAAGCAAAAAAAAAAAAAATAGGTAACCTGACAACCTTTCAGTATTTGCCTTGCAAACCATAAGGCCCAAAAGAAGATGGAGAGAGAGAGAGAGAGAGAGAGAGAGAGAGAGAGAGAGAGAGACTGGGGACACTGGTGGTGGGAAATGTACACGGTGAAGAACTGAGCGTTGGAATATTGTGTGACTGGAACCCAATCATGAACGGCTTTGTAACTGTGTATCTCACAGTGACTCAATTTAAAAAATAAATTAACTTTTTAAAAACTGAAAACTGTTTAGAGGCGGGAGAGAGCTCCAGCGGCTGACCGCATGCAGAAAGGCTGTGTTGGACCCCGCAGCGGCATGGCGGCGCCCCCCAGGATCGCTGGGTGTGGCCCCCAAAGGGCTGGGAGACACACTGGCAAGTGTCAGTCACAGGTTCCCTTCCGGACTCACCGCCTCTCCCCCCGGAGACTGGGAGCACTGCGCATCACAGCCAAGGGCACGGCCACATGGAGAGGCTAGCCAGCGCCCAGCGCCCACGCCACTGGGCTGACCCCGAGCCCCCGCAACACCCCCCCACCCCGCCCACCCCCGGGTCTCACCAGCTTGTTGCACTCCCGGAAGATGTCGCTGGTGAGGATCCGGCAGGACGAGTCCACCACCGTCTGCTTCAGGAGGTTGTCACGGCAGGAGGCGGGGGCCACGTCCAGCAGCACCTGGGGAGGAGAGGGAGGAGGAGGAGGAGGAGGAGGGGGAGGAGGAGGAGGAGGAGGGAGAGGAGTGGGAGGAGGAGAGGAAGGGAGAGGAGTGGGAGGAGGAGAGGAAGGAAGAGGGGGAGGGGGAGGAGGAGGGGGAGGAGGAGAGGGAGGAGGATGGGGAGGGGGAGGGGGAGGGGGAGGGGGAGGAGGAAGAGGAGGGGGAAGAAGAGGAGGGGGAGGAGGAGGAGGGAGAGGAGAGGGAGGAGGGGGAGGAGGGGGAGGAGGAGGAGGAAGAGGAGGAGGAGGAGGGGGAGGAGGGGGAAGAGGAGGAGGAGGAGGGAGAGGAGTGGGAGGAGGAGAGGAAGGAGGAGGGGGAGGGGGAGGAGGAGGGGGAGGAGGAGGAGGGAGAGGAGTGGGAGGAGGAGAGGGAGGAGGATGGGGAGGGGGAGGAGGAGGGGGAGGGGAGGAGGAAGAGGAGGGGGAAGAAGAGGAGGAGGAGGAGGGGGAGGAGGGGGAAGAGGAGGAGGAGGAGGAGGAGGGAGGAGGAGGAGGAGGAGGAAGAAGAGAAGGGGGAGGAGGAGGAGGAGGAGGGGAGGGGGAGAAGGAGGAGGAGGGGAGGGGAGGAGAAGGAGGAGGAGGGGAGGGGGAGGAGAAGGAGGAGGAGGGGGAGGAGAAGGAGGAGGAGGAGGGGAGGGGGAGGAGAAGGAGGAGGAGGGGAGGAGAAGGAGGAGGAGGGGGAGGAGCCCCGCATGCGCATGCGCCCAAGAGACGGCGGGGTGGGAGGGGCGCCCGCCGGCAGCCACCCTCCCGGGCTCGGCCGCACCTACCTTCCCGGCGTCGGCGCACTGGGGGTTCACCTTCCAGGAGTTGCCGAAGTCCACGGGGTTCGCCTCCAGCTGCAGGCTGCTGCCGGTGAGATCGTTGTTCTGGACGCCGTCGAAGTTCCCGCACAGCCCGCACACCCGCTCCTGCCAGGGAAGCGGGCAGCGTGTGGACGCCACGTCGCGGCCAGCGCCCTCTGACTGCGGGGCCCTGGCACGTGGCAGTCGGCCCCCTCTGATTTCGTGATCCTGGCACGTGGGGTCCAGCCCCCTCTGACCGGGTGACCCTGGCACGTGGGGTCCAGCCCCCTCTGACCATGTGACCCTGGCAAGTGGGGTCCAGCCCCCTCTGATCATGTGACCCTGGCAAGTGGGGTCCAGCCCACTCTGACCGGGTGACCCTGGCACGTGGGGGTCCAGCCCACTCTGACCATGTGACCCTGGCATGTGGGGTCCAGACCCTCTGGCCATGTGACCCTGGCACGTGGGGGTCCAGCCCCCTCTGACGCAGGCAGCTGCAAGGGGCATGGCTGAGGGAGAGCGGGAGGGTCAGGGGAGGGCCGGGGAGACCCCAGGGCCGGGAGCGACGAGCCTGTCTCTGGGCTTCCTCCCCGAGCCCGCGGCCCTGCCCAGAGCAGCAGCGGGGATGAGGCTGAGCAGGGAGCAAGGAATGAAGATACACAGGTTAGAGAGAGGCAGAACGGGCAGGTGCCAGGAAGCGGGCTGGGGGGAAGCCAGGCTGGCTAGGGTCCGGGTCCCGCTGGCTCTGCGTTCCGGAAACATCCCTGAGAGAAGCCCCCGATGTCCCACTGGTCCCGACTGCAGAGACCCTGGGCCCTGCAGACGCTGCACCTGGTGGGTTAGCACAGACAGTGACAGCCTGGAGAATGTCGCCTGGTTCCTCTAGTGGCTGTTGGTTTAAAGTAATAAATATGTGGCGGAAAGGACAGCCAGGGGCCAGAGTGTCCACGAGGCTATGAGGCCCCTGACCCCACACTTTTTTCCCTCTTTTCTGTGTCTATTTCTTTTTTTCTTTCTTTCTTTTTTTTTTTTTTTTTTTTGCTTTTTTTGGTCACACCTGGTGATGCTCAGAGGTTACTCCTGGCTCTGCACTCAGGAATTACTCCTGGTGGTGCTCGGGGGACCATATGGGATGCTGGGAATCGAACCTGGGATGCTGGGAATTGAACCTGGGATGCTGGGAATCAAACCCGGGTCAGCCACGTGCAAGGCAAATGTCCTACCCACTGTGCTACCGTTCCAGCCCACTGCGTCTATTTCTTAATCCTCCCCAGCATCCCTACTTCGACCCCCTTCACCTGGAACTGGTCCCAGCACCCCGGGATAAACCATCTCCCTCCCCGGGAAGGGTCTGCATGAACAGCTGGTGCCCATTCCAGGGATGTCCAGGAGAGGCCTGAGAAAGGACAGGCCCTGTGTCCCTGCATCAGCAGGCGAGGTGGGGGCTACTTCCTGCTGGTGACAATGTTGGGGGAAACCCAAAGGGTCCCAGGAGGAGGCTGGAGAGACAGGACAGAGGTAAGGTGCTTGCCGGGCATGTGGCCAGCCTGGGTCCACTCAATCCACGATCCACTCCCCCCCCGTGGCCCCCCAAGCACTGCCAGGTGTGACCCCTGAGCACAGAGCCAGAAGCAAGCCCAAAGCACCTCCACAAGTGAACTCTGAGCACAGAGCCAGGAGTAACACTCCAGTCCAGCTAGGGGTGACCCCCCTGAACAATAAAAGGCAGAGAGGAAGCCGGGGAAGGCCACTGACCTGGTATGTCTGTTTCAGGGCCACGGTGATGCCCAGGTGGCGGTCCCAGAGCACGGAGAGACCCGGGCCCAGCAGCAGGATGACGTAGTGGCCGGACTCCACCACGTCAAGATGCGTCTCATCTCTCGGGGGCTGCTTCACGGTCACCTGCAGGGGGGCAGCGCAGGAGCACAGGGGCGTGACGGGCGGGCTGCAGTGTCCGGGGCCTCACTCTGCCCTCCCGATGCCACCCCTGGGTCCCCTGAACCCCGCCCACCCCTTCGGGTTAGGCCAGCCCCACTTAGGGACACGTGTCACCTGTCCCCACCCATCCTGGGGCTCAGGGAGGAGGTGACTACAGTGTCCTCGGGAGAGTCAAAGTTCAACTAGTGGGGCCCGAGTGGTAGGACAGCCGGGAGGGCATTTGCCTTGCACGCGGCTGACCTGGGTTCGATCCCCAGCATCCCATAGGGTCCCCCGAGCACCGCCAGGAGAAATTCCTGAGTGCAGAGCCAGGAGTAACCCCTGAGCATCGCCGGGCGTGACCCTCCCACCCACAAAAAAGCAAAACCAAAAACAAACAAAAAAGTTCAACTACCAAACTGTCCCTCACTTTGCAAAAAAAGTCCTTTTGGGGGCTACTCGATTGCTTAATATGTCAACACGAGGGGCTGGAGCGATAGCACAGCGGGGAGGGCGTTTGCCTTGCGTGCGGCCGACACAGGTTCGATACCCAGCATCCCATAGGGTCCCCTGAGCACCGCCAGGAGTCATTCCTGAGCACAGAGCCAGGAGGAACCCCTGTGCATTGCCAGGTGTGACCCAAAAAGCATAAATAAATAAATAAATAAATAGACTGTTAACACAATTTTAAGTAACAGTATTCAAAAGATTTAAAAATCTGTGCTTGGGGCCAGAAGTTAGCTGAAGGTCTGTTCCACGGCACTACATGGTCCCTCAAGCATTGCAGGGACAGGGGCCGGAGCAATAGCACAGCGGGGAGGGCGTTTGCCTTGCACGCCACCGACCTGGGTTCGATCCCCGGCATCCCATAGGGTCCCCCCTGAGCACCACCAGGAGTAATTCCTGAGTGCAGAGGCAGGAGTAACCCCTGAGCATCGCTGGGTGTGACCCAAAAAGCAAAAAAAAAAAAAGCATTTCAGGGACAGTCCTGCAGGTCCCCAGTGGGTCTGGGTGATCCTGAGCACCGCAAGGCCCGAGCAGCACCACGTCCCCAGGCCCTGCATGGATCCCCTGGCCGGACTGGCCAAGAATCACCCTCAGGGTCGCTCCTGGACGCAGCCCCTGAGCACTGCTGAGTGTGAAGTAACAAAAAGCAAAATACACATAAAACTCCAGCTGAGGGGGCCCAGGAAGGTGGCTCAGACGTGGAGCATATGGGGAAGCGGGGGTCCCATCCCTGCCACCCTCCAAACAGAAGACGTCAAGAGGGCCTGGGCTAGAGAGACGGTCCCGAGGGGAAGGCGCTTGCGTAGCACGCATCCCTAGATTTCACTGCACCGTGCAGAGAGGGGCCCCCCAGCACCAGCAGGTGCAGTTCCTGAGCACAGCGTCAAGAGTACCACTGGGTATGGTGCAAACACAGAACAAAGATGTAAGCAGGCCCCTTTGCAGGGACCAAAGCAGCACCCCCTCCTATTCTTCCCGCCCCCCGCCCCCCAGCCCACTATACCACAGGGCTCCTCCCACCCGTCCCTCCCCCACACCCGAGCTGGTTCCTGGGTGGGCAGAGGCAGGAGCCCCGAGCAGCAGCTGCTTCTCCAAGACTCCTCCTCTCCCCGCTGCTCGCCAGTGCCCCCCTGACACGCGTCCCGTCCCGGGGGGGTCCCCACTCAGGCTGAGGCAGCGGCACTCACCTCCCCTTCCGCCAGTTCGATCTCGCCTCCATCCACCAGGATGGTGACCCGCTTCTTGCACTTCATGGAGGGGTAGCTGCACCCCTCGTTCCCCACCAGGACGCGGAAGGTGCCCGGGTTGCCGCCGCAGTAATCCTGGGAGAAACGATTTGGTTACCTCCCCCCCAGCTCCGGGGGCTGGTCCCATTGAAGTCAGGGTGCGATGGCGGGCAGGGCAGGGCGGAGCAGGGCCAGGAACATGGGCCGGGACCTCCCTGGGTCCGGGAGAGCTTCTCCTGGTGAGCCAACCTCAGCCCTAACATGACGCGTGTGACCAGAGTCGGGGCTGGGGGCCAAGGCAGGATACACGCACGCTGCCCACTCTCAGCAGGCTCTGCAGTGGCCGCTGAGTCCTGTCCACTCCCAGCAGGCTCTGCAGTGGCCGCTGAGTCCTGTACACTCCCAGCAGGCTCTGCAGTGACCCCTGGGGCCCTGCTCACTCCCGGCACCATGCCGTCCAGTGCTCCCAGGCATGGGGGAGGACAGAGCACAGCTATTCACAGCCGCAGAGACCCGACGCCCAGCCCCTTGCGGGAGAAGCACCCACACTGGGCTGTGCAGTTGGCTGCCGACAGGAGCCGCTCCCCGTGGGGAGGGGGAGAGAGGGGAGGGGTGGCCTGTCCCGCTTCCTGCTGGGTGCAGGGCTGTGTGCACTTCCCTCAGCGCAGCCCTCTCTCCTCCCCCCCAGGGACCACGTTAGAGAGGCAAAGGATGAAGGAGCCAACAGGACCCCAGGACCAGAAGAGAATTTCGGGGTGCATCAACCCCTCCCCCCCGCCCCTTCCAGGGCTGCTCCACAGGCTGCAGCGGCAGCTCACTGCAGACGGAACTGACGTCCGGCAGGACACACACACACACACACACACACACATACCACACACACACCACACACACACACACACACACATACCACACACACACCACACACACACACACACACACACACACACAGAGCTCGTCGTGAGCGTGTCTGCTAACTCTATCTGGGTGCTGATCGTGTCCTCCACACTGATCCCAGCTCCCCGAGGACTTCCGTCCTGCCTTTGCTCCCCTCCCGGTCGCTGAAGGAAGCCAGACAAGGTGGAAGCATTTCGCACCCTCTGTCTCTTCCACAGTTGTTCAGCGGCTGCAGAATCACTCAGGAGAAACCAGGGCAGAGTTGTTTACAGAAGAACAGCTCGAGGATCTTCTCTGGACACCCCCCACCCCCATACACACAGATATACACAGACATACACACATACACACACATACACACATACATGCACATACACACATACAAACATACATACACACGTGCACACATACAAACACATTACACACATACAAACACATATATATACACCCATGCACACATATACACAATACAAACACATACACACATGCACACATACACCCACATACACACATATACACATATACAACATACATACACACAGGCACACATATACACACAAACACACATGCACACATTCACACATATACGCACATACAAATACATACACACATACACACATACACCCACATACACACATATACACACATAAGCACACATATATATACACAATATACACACATACATATACATATACATATACACACAATACACAATACATACACACATGCACACATATGCATACACATACACACATACACATATGCACATACATATACACATGCACACATATGCACATACATACACACATACACACATGCACACATATGCACACATACACACATGCACACATACGCACACATACACACATGCACATACATACACACATGCACACATATGCACACACATGCACACATACACACATGCACACACATACATATACAGACACACACACATGTACACACACAGCACCCCTGCAGGCAAAGGCTGCTGCCTCCCTCCCCTCTCGCGCTCTCACCTGTGCCAGGACGTACTGGCACTCCCCGGGGAAGAGGTACTTGAGCCCGTCGAACGTCAGGTAGTGGGCCATGCCGATGGCGGAGCAGGTGGCGTCACACGCGTGCTGCGTGCAGTTCCACTTCCGGTCGCGGCAAACACTGGGAACGGGAATGGCGGGTGACCGCTGGGACCTTGGGTGGGGGCTCACCTGGGCCCTGGGGCAGGAAGAGACCCTGGGGGAGGGGGCGGCTGGGAGCATCGGGAATGGGGGCTCTGCACCCGGGCTGACTTGCCTGTGAAGACTGGGAGGGAGGGGCTGTGCCTGCTGCTTGCCAGTCACCCCAGGGGAAACCGAGGCCAAGGAGTTGGGCAGAGTAGACGGAGCTCAGAGCTGAGCACGGATTTTGCATGCAAGAGGCCGGGTGTGACCCCCAGCACTGCTGGGAGCCTCTGAACACGGCTCGGAGCAGCCCCAGGCCCTGGCCACCACCAGTGTAGTGAAGGAAGGAAAAGGAAGGAAGCAAGGGGGAGGGAGAAAGAGAAAGAAAGGTAAAAGGGAGGGAGGGAGGGAAGAGAGAGAGGAAGGGAGTGAAGAAGGGAGGAAAGGAGGAGGAAGGAAGAAAGGAAGGAAGGGAGAGAGGGAGGGAGGGAAGGAGGGAGGGAGAAAAGGAAGAAGGGAGGGAGGAATGGAGGAAGGGAGGGAGGAAGGAAAGGAAGAAGGGAGGGAGGGAGGATGGAAAGGAGGAAGGGAGGGAGAAAGGAAGGGAGGGAGGAGGAAGGGGGGAGGGAGGAAGGGAAGGAGGGAAGGAGGGAGGGAGGGTGGAAGGGAGGGAGAAAGGAAGAGAGGGAGGAGGAAGGGGGAGGGAGGGAGAGGAGGAGGAAAGGAGGGAGGGAGGAAGGGAGGGAGAAAGGAAGGGAGGAAGGAGGAAGGGGGAGGGAGGGAGGGAAGAAGGGAAGGAGGGAGGGAGGATGGAAGGGAGGGAGAAAGGAAGGGAGGGAGGAGGAAGGGGGAGGGAGGGAGGGAAGAAGGGAAGGAGGGAGGGAGGATGGAAGGGAGGGAGAAAGGAAGGGAGGGAGGAGGAAGGGGAGGGAGGGAAGGAGGGAAGGAGGGAGGGAGGATGGAAGGGAGGGAGAAAGGAAGGGAGGGAGGAGGAAGGGGAGGGAGGGAAGGAGGGAAGGAGGGAGGGAGGGTGGAAGGAAGGGAGAAAGGGAGGGAGGGAGGAGAGGGGAGGGAGGGGAGGAGGGAATGGGGAGGGAGGGTGGAAGGGAGGGAGAAAGGAAGGGAGGAGAAAGGGGGAGGGAGGGAGAGGAGAAGGGAAGGGGGAGGGAGGGAGGAAGGAAGGGGGAAGGAGGGAGGGAGGAGGAAGGGGAAGAGAGGGAGAAGAGGAGGAAGGGGGAGGGAGGGAGGAAGGAGAGCTGCTCACGGGAAAAGCAGGGGCAGCCGCAGGTGGAAAGCGCCATCCACGGGCTTTGTGCTTAGGGGGCAACCGAGGCTGGAGAAGGCCCCCCGACTCTGCTCCCGACAGCTTAGTCACACACAGGAGAAGGGCAGCGCCCTTTCCTCTCCTCCACCCATGCCCACTCGTGACCCCTGGCCACGTCTCAGTAGAAGAATGCAGGGTCCAAGGGGCTCCCCCAGCTCACCGGGCGGGGAACCAGAGAAAAGGGGAATTCCAACCGTCCTCCCAGAGGCGAGGGGGCAGCCGCCCCCGGCCCCCAGCCCCTGGCCCCGGCCCCGGCCCCTACTGCAGGCGCGGGCGCGGGGCTCACCACGTGTTGCAGTCCACCTTCACCGTCTCTCCCGGGGCGAACTCTCGGCCCTGATGGAAGCAGGGACACCTCTCCAGGGCCACACACCTGCTCTCGTGCCGGACCTGCGGGACAGGGAGTCACGCGTCACGGGGACAGTGGGCATGGCCCCTGGGCCACCTGGGAAGGTTCTGATGCTGACCTGCTCCCTGGAGACCCCCACGCCCTTGTGCCCCACTGCGGGCAGTGTCCAGTGCCACACTATGACCCGTGTCAGAAGCTGATGAGGGTTAGAGCGACAGCCTAGTGGGGAGGCCGTTTGCCTTGCATGCAGCCAACTCGAGTTCCATCCCCGGCATCCCATAGGGTCTCCTGAGCACTGCCAGGAGTAACTCCTGAGCACTGGGTATAGCCCAAGAAGGAAAGAAAGAAAGGAAGAAAGAAAGAAAGAAAGAAAGAAAGAAAGAAAGAAAGAAAGAAAGAAAGAAAGAAAGAAAGAAAGAAAGAAAGAAAGAAAGAAAGAGGGAGGGAGGAAGGAAGGAGAGAGAAAGAAAGAGAGAAAGAAAGAAAGAAAGAAAGAAAGAAAGAAAGAAAGAAAGAAAGAAAGAAAGAAAGAAAGAAAGGAAGGAAGGAAGGAAGGAAGGAAGGAAGGAAGAAAAAAAGAAAGGAAGGAAGGAAGGAAGGAAGAAAGAGGAAAAAAGGAAAAAAGGGGGAGAAAGGCACCATGCTACCAGGAATTGTCTGGACAAACTTGAGTTAGGGTCACTGTTAATGTGGAATTATTTATGGGGCTGGAGCAACAGCACAGCGGGAAGTTTGCCTTGCACACGGCTGTTCGATTCCCAGCATCCCATATGACCCCCTCCCCCAGCACCGCCAGGAGTGATTCCTGAGTGCAGAGCCAGGAGGAACCCCTGAGCATCACCGGGTGTGACCCAAAAAGCAAAAAAAAAGAAGAAAAAAGGTTGAATTATTTTGCACAGGGTGGGGTGAGGGGGGATGGAAACAGCCGAGGGGGTTATTTCCAACAAGAGGAAAATGATTCCATCTATGCAGGAATCCCAGACGGCGGTGTTTAAGGCACCGTTTGGACAGTCCTTCGGGGGGTCTCAAGCAGTGTGATTAAGAATGGAGAGGAGACACCCACGCCCACGTGGTCCCCATCAAGACGCTACACATAGTTCCCCAAAAAGGGACGTTATGGAATCATTGCTGACCCCTCCAGGAGGTGGGCTGGGTGGGATCAGGGCACTGCATTCTCTTTGGGGGGGGAAAAATGTTTTTCCAGGGGCCAGAGAAATAGTTATGGGGTGAGACAGTTGCTTTGCCCCAGGATGACCCCGGTTTGGCCCCTAGTACCAGCTACGTAAACCTGAGCCCTGCCGGGAGTGACCCCTGAGCACAGAGCCAGGAGTGAGCCCTGAACGCCACCAGGTGTGGCCCCCTCGCAAAACCAAAAAAACGCAAAAATGTTTTCTCCAATATTCTTCCGTGAGTATTTGTTGTCTTTGAAACTGAAGACAAGTGGGTGCTTGGGTAAATCAGATGGTTCCCTGGGCCATCACGCACATGTGCCCAGGAAGTGAAAGGTGGACACTGGTGCCAAGCTGGCATGGAGCGCCCAACTGTGGGGGGTGCTCTTCCGGGCACACCTGACCCAGCTTGACAAAGACAACGCCTGACGTCCCCCTTGCAGAGGAGACAGCAGTCTGGCAGGAGTGGATGGAGGTGAACAAGGGATACCAGTGTCTTTCCCCACCCCCATGCTTGGTCACTTCCACGTCCGCCTGAGATCCGCCACCTAGTGGCCACTCCCAGAATGTAAGGCACATCTTCGAGGGGCGGGAGGTGGGGTGGGGGGTTCGTGACAGGCTTTGGACTGGCTCACACAGGTAAGAGGACCAGACAGAGGCATCAACACAGGCAAGATTCTGGGAAAGACGCAGGATGGATTCCGGGAAACAGCCATGTGCCTGTCCCCACCCCACTCCACCCCTGCAGACCCCGAGTCCCCCTCTCCCCTATAGCAGGCTGGGGGGCAGCTTCAGACCATTGAGTCTGCATGTGGGAAGATTCTATCTCCCCAGGACCAAGAGGTAACATTCTGACAGATAGCTCAGGAACCAAGTCACCAAGGGCTGGGTAGCCCTGCCCTGGCCCCGAGGTGGGGTGGGGATGGGGGGTGAATCCTAGGAAACTAAACCCTCCTCGGAGACGGATAATGCAAGCACCTCAGCCTGAGACACAGGCTCTCTCTGACCTGGAAGCCCCGAAAACAAGACGCCTGGAGACATCTAGTCAAGCCCAGAATGTGGAGCAGAGAGGCTGAGTCTGCTCGGACAACTGGTCGACCTCAGGGATACGCGGAGCTGGAGCAGGGAACAGAGAACCACGGAGCTGGACAGCCACTCGGAAACACCTCATCAGCCCCAGAAAGTGGAGCACAGAGGCTCAGTCTGCTCGGACAACTGGTCGACCTGGGAGCCACAAGAGGTGGGTCTGGGCATCTGGGACCCAGGACCCGGAGGCACAGAGGCCTTAGCCCAGAAACATCTAGTCTTCCCCAACTAATTTGAGTAAAGGGAAACGACCATCTGGGTTCCGGTGAGGGAGCTGGGCTGGCACTGACCACAGGAGCAGGGGTTGGACCCGACATCATCACAGCGGGGGGGGGGGGGGGAGGCAGGCAGAGACACCCTGAGCAGAGAGAAGAGATGTTGCGTCCCCGGCTCAGCTGCAGGCTTCCCCTGGGGAGACTAGGAGAGGCCGCCACAGTCTCCAAGAGAGGCCAGCACTTATTTATTTATTTATTTATTTTGTTTTTTGGGTCACACCCAGCGATGCTCAGGGGTTCCTTCTGGCTCTGCACTCGGGAATCACCCCTAGCGGTGCTCAGGGGAGACTATATGGGATGCTGGGAATCGAACCCGGGTCGGCCTCGTGCAAGGCAAACGCCCTCCCCGCTGTGCTATTGCTCCAGCCCCTGCCCAGCACTTATTCATGCAGTGAAAAGAGAAATGGAGAGAGAGAAAGAGGGAGAGAGAGAGAGGGAGAGAGAGAGAGGGAGAGAGGGAGAGACAGAGGGAGAGAGAGAGGGAGGGAGAGAGAGAGAGAGAGAGAGAGAGAGAGAGAGAGAGAGAGAGAGAGAGAGAGAGAGAGAGAAAGCTCCCTTATCCTGGATACAGGGAAATTAAGGGGCCACTCAGGATGCAGCAGATCCAGTGAGAAGGGGTCAGGGTCAAAGCAGCTCCCATAGGCATTGTGTCATCCTCACCCCATGGTTAACATGAAGATAACCAGGGGCTGGAGCGACTGTACAGCGGGCGGGGCACCTGCCTGGCACAGGGCCAAGCTGGGTTCAAGGCCAGAATAACCTAGATGGTCCCCTCAGCACCAGGAGGAGTAACTCCCGAGTGCGGGGCCAGGTGATGAGAAGCAGGGGGACAGGCTACCGGAGCAGGTCAGCCCGACCTTGCAAAGCGGCCCAGAAGCAAAGACTCGCAAGAGGGAGTATCTAGCAAAGGTGGCAAGAACGGGGTGTCAGACAGCACCGGGTGTTCGGCCTTGAGCCTCACGCGACCTCCTAGTCCCGTGAGCCTTAGACACAGAAGCTGTCGTGGACGCTGAGCAAGTCATCCTAACTGCAGCGTCTCGCCTTGACGGGGATGGGGCCGGGGGGAAGCAGAGTGGGAGGGGACAGGCCCACAATGCTGGACTTTCTGTCATTGGACCTTCTTGGAAGCCGAGAGCCTCTATGAAACATGTGTGTACCTGGCATTAAGGTGAACAGCCAGCAGCTGCCCCCGGAGGGTGTTTCCGCACACCCGTCATCTTTCGCCCCATGTCTGCCCGGACCCAGGGCACAATGTGCCCAGGCAACGTCGGGGAAAACTGTTCCCCAGGAAGGTATAACCTCTGAGCATCACCGAGTGTGGCACCAAAATCATACATAAATAAATACAATAAAATGAAGACGATCAGTATTGAGGAGATGGTCATCGATGAAATGAATGTGGGTCTTTTTCTAGTTCAGGAAGGCTGGTTAGGGGACAACTTGTAGCAAGTGTAGGACATACCTTGTAGAGGGGAAGTTTTTTATTATTATTATTTTCAGGCCTTTTCAAAGGATTCCCAAGACCTTTTGGGGCCATGAAGAAGGGTCACTCTGGTAGGCCCAGAGCGGCCCTTGGCTCTCAGAACGGGCCTCTGAAGAGCTTGTCCTAGGGGGCCGGAGCGATAACACAGCAGGGAGGGCGTTTGCTTTGCACGCGGCCCACCCAGGTTCAATTTCCAGCATCCCATAGGGTCCCCTGAGCACCGCCAGGAGTAATTCCTGAGTGCAGAGCCAGGAGGAACCCAAAAAGCAAGAGGTTGTCCTAGGTACCAGTATGAAAAATGTAACCAGTAGATTTCTGATGGTCCATGAGCATCTCCCAGACAGCCGTCCTGCAATCTCCCCGGAGCGCCTAAGGCAGGACCCCCCCACCCAGGCAAAAGGGCTCCCAGCCAAGGAGCTGGTGGGCCCAGGAAACCCTGATCCATGGACTGTGCTTTGCTGCCACCGAGTGGTGAGATCAGGTAGTGTTCTGACTTGCCTTGAAGACTGAAAGCAAGTTCTAAGTCAAGGTTGCTTCAATTAAATAATTTTTTTTTTTTTTTGGCAGAGAAAAGAGGCAATGTGAGCTAAATAAAAAGACTTGGGAGGTCTTCTAGTGGGGCCTTCTCAGTGTCTGAAGCCAGCGGGAGAATGTGGATCCTAAGGCTGTGCTCGATTTTCAGAGCATCTGACAGCGATCTGATTCACGGGTCTCCGCCTTATGAAAATGGTCGTTAAGCAGCTGGAGAGACAGGACCGGAAGTAAGGGGATGCGCCTGACACAGCGAGTCCTAGGCCCACCCCTAGAGTCACGTGTGGTCTCCGGAGCATCCCTCCTGAGCACAGAGCCGGGAATAGCCCCCGAGCGTTGCAGGATGTAGCCCCAACCTCCCTGTACCCCCTAACCCCCACCTCACCCTTGGCTGGGAAAAGGGAGAATGGCCATGAAGCAGCCACTTACTAAGCAAATTCCACACGCCCACCCCGGCCAGCGCTAGTCCCTCCAGAGCCCTCTAAGCAACGGGACAGGTGACCAAAAAGAGGGGATGGGGGGAAAGAGGATACACCCGTTTTAAGTGACTTTCCATCCATTTCTAGAAGTGCTGGAGGGTTGCGGGGATTCAAACCTTGAAGAAGAGGCTCCACGCTGACGATTTTGTCACCACCAGGCACACAAAGATCCCCAAAGCATCTCCACGCACCCCTTGGGCTGGTGTGGGAGGTGTGGGTTTGTCTTGATTTGTTTTTTGGGGGGGTGTGTTTGTTTGGGGGCCATACCTGGTGGTACTCAGGGGTTACTCCTGGCCCTGTACTCAGGAATCACTCCTGGCAGTGCCTGGGGAACCAAATGGGACGCGGGGACTGAACCCAGGTCGGATGCATGCAAGGGAACTGCTTTTGTCACCCCCACTGTGCTATCGCTCTGGCCCCCGGCCCCGGTGCTGATCAGACAGAGGCCTTGGGAGCAGCAGCGAGAGCGGGTGGCAACTGCAGCTGGTGGGATGGGCCTGGGGGGGTCTTCTCCATGCCGGGCTGGAGCTGCAGAGACGGCTCCCTCCCTGCTAAAACATTTCCAAACAGGTGTTGCTAGTCTGGTGGTATCACTGAGGCACGGCCCAGTGGAACCGAGAACACGGCAGTGAGAGCCACAGTGAAAGGCGGCAAGAACTAACACTCGGGGCTCCGTATTAGCCATCGTCCCGCATTGCAATGACTTAATAATGCTAAGCAGGCATACGGGACAGGCCATCCGGGTTTATCTTTAAGCCAGCTAACACACTGGCATTGGTTCTGGGAAAGCAGAAGAATAAGTAAAGGTTCGGGACTGTAAAAGGAAAAGTGGCAGACGATAGACTGAAAAGGGGAAAAGAAGTCAGACTGGGTAATCCGAGTTAGCAGGTGAGGGCAGCAGAGAAGGGATAAACCAACCAAGAAAGAAAGAAAAAAAAGACCTAGGGTCCTGGGAAGGAGTCAATCCAAGGCAGGAAAGTCAGAATCGAGTAGCACTGTGGCACTGTTGTCCCGTTGTTCATAGATTTGCTCAAGTGGGCACCAGTAACGTCTCCATGGTAGGACTTATTGTTACTGTTTTTGGCATATCGAATATGCCACGGGGAGCTTGCCAGGATCTGCCATGTGGGCGGGATACTCTCGGTAGCTTGCTGGATCTCCGAGAGGGACAGAGGAATCAAACCCAGGTTGGCCGCGTGCAAGGCCAATGCCCTACCCGCTGTGCTATGACTCCAGTCAAGGTTTCCAACATGGGATTGAATGAATTAAACATGGTGTTAAACTGTATGTTTTCTCTCTACAGACTTTAGCTTCTTTTGACTAGGACCCACAACAAATGGGTGTATTCCATCTCCTTGTGAGTAGTGAAATGCTTGCTTTTCTCTTCTTTGGTACCTTCCGTATGTTTTTGATGTTTCATGGCACTGTGTTGGTGTGCATAAATCCAGGTAAAAGTCTTTGCTCTCCATAATGGGGTCTCTCCCTCATGCAGACAGGAAAAACCAGTTCTGGGACCCCAAGGCCCTCTTCCAGGCAAACAGTCGAGGGATGGGTCTAACTGACAGGAGCAGGGGTTTAACAGGTACTGTGTCAAGTACCTACAAACCTCAGGGAGACCCTAGAGGCAGGCCAGCTCAAGGAGAGACTGGAAATCAGAACCGAGTAAGGGGATCAAAAGGCAAGGTCACAAGCCACCGAGGCCACCCTCTGTGCAGGGGAGGTGACCCTGCTCCACCAGTACCTGTGCTTGGCGGGAATAAAGATCTTCTTGGCTGGCCTTTTTGACTCTGTCTCATTCCTCCAATCACGGACCCTAACAGTGATGATGCCCTCGGGAACCCGGGGGTCATGAGACACTCCGTCATCTGTGTTCTGGACCCCGAGGGTTGTGGCTGGTGACGGCTGGGGCCTCTGTCTTTGCATGTGGGGACTCTTACTTTGCTCTTCGTTTCATTTTTTTCCTCATCCCTCATTTCTAGTGTATTTCCAGAACACCACCCGTGGGAAATTTAAGAACAAGAGCCTCTCCTCCACAGAAGTGGGTCTCTGAGCCTCCGGGCTCGACAAACAACCCTTCAAGCTACTCCTGTGACTTCATCAGAACCTTCTGGTTTTAAAAGTTGCTTTCCTGTGGGGCTGGAGCAATAGCACAGTGGGGAGGGCGTTTGCCTTGCACACGACCCACCTGGGTTTGATTCCCAGCATCCCATAGGCCCCCTGAGCATCACCAGAGGTAATTCCTGAGTGCAGAGCCAGGAGTAATCCCTGAGCATCACCGGGTGTGACCCAAAAAGCAAACAAAGAGAAAAAGTCGCTTGCCCGAGACCAGCAGGAGAGACAGTGCAGGGGATCATCACTGGCCTTGCCAGTGGCCAACCCCAGTTCAAGCCCAGGTACCCATCAGGGTGCAGCCAGGGAGAGCTCCTCTGAGCCTCAACCCCAGAACACTGGGGTGAGAGCCCGGAAACAGGTTCTCGGGGGGGGGGGGGGGGGGACGAACAATGCTCCATTGGGAGCACGTCCTAGGAGGCGATGCCCGCTTAGGGGATGTTGTGCAAATAGCATGTAAATAAGATGTCAGTCATTTACATCTTATGCAAATCAGCAGCCCTCCCGGCTCCCGACAGGGAAATGTGAGCTTCGGGGGAATTCTAGTGACGTCTGATCTCCAGTTCCAGGTAAACCTGTTCCACCCTGCGTGGCTCTTAAGTGCTTAGTTTTTTGTGAGATTTCAGGAGGATCCAGACCAGACACTTGGCCACTAACCTGCCCCTGGGCTGGGGTGACTGACTCAGCCGCGGGGGACGTTCCCTTGCCTGTCCCCCTGCCCCCAGCATCCTCTGGGCTGAGCTGTGCTGGGCTCCACTGCCCACCTGCCCGGGGGGCTCCCAGGCTGGGGGAAGGAGAAGGCTGCCCGGTGGGTGGCAGGGGGCGGGGGGGGGGTGTCTCACCATGCCCGGGGGGCACAGGCAGCCCGAGACGCAGCCGGCACTCATGCACTCCAGATCGTAGTTCTGGCAGGTTTTGGCGCACTCCAGCCCTTCCGCCCGCGGGTTGTCGGCGGGACACACCAGCTTGACCATGGGCGGCCGGCACGACAAGCTCCGTTTGCCTGGGAGAGAGGAAAACCGAAGGGAACGATGGGAAGAAGCAAACGAGCAGTTCGGGGGACCCCGGAAGTGCCGGCTGGCACTCCACCGCCAAGAGTGTCCCCATTTGGGGGTCAGGAGCGAGCTGGCCTCCCTCCGCCGGGATGGGAGCCTGGGCCAGTGTCCGCGGGAGGTCATCTCCCGCCCCATGCCAGCAAGAGGCACCCACCCAGCCTCCCTCTGCCCGCTGCTCCCCTCCCCGTCCTCAGCGCCCCTTCCCGGGAAGTTGGTGGATCAGAGAGAGATGTCCAGAAACCCGCAGACTCCTCGGGGTGTGGTGTGGGCACACGACCTTGGCGGCCCTTCCCAAAGCAGCTGCCGCTCCCTGGAAGCCACAGGGACGTGTTCACGACCTCACGTGGGCCGTTTTATTCTCATCTGGCTTGCTCCTTCACTCAAGGGCAGCACTGCGCAGTGCTCTGGGGAGCACGTGGTACCGGGGATGGACCTCAGCCCTCCCACATACCCCGCAGTCCCCCAGCCTGCTCTCCAGCCTGGCCACAAAGGGACGCTCGCTCCAGTGTCATCCTGTGCCCGGCCTCTGGGGTGGGCTGACGGCAGGGGCCCCTCCCCCTCCCCCTCCCCCACCCCCCCGCCCCCCGCCCCGGGGACCACACTCACTGCGGTGAGCCAGGGGGCTTCCGAAGACCGAGTCAGGCGCCAGGCTGCCGGGGCTGCCACTCGTGCTGCAGTGCATGAAGCCGTCCTCACAGTAGCTGTGGAGAGGGAGGCCCGCCCAGCTTCACGCGTGGAGCAGCTCCACGGCACACGCATGCACACACACATGCATACACATGCACATATATGCACACATGTGCACGCACACACATGCATGCACATACACACACCTACATGCAAGCATGCACACACACATGTCCACATGCATGCACACACATGTCCACATGCAAGCATGCAAACACACATACATGTCCACATGCACACACACACATATACGCACACACATACCCTGCTCACTCACACACACGCACGCGCGTGCGTTCACGCACACACATACCCCACTCACACACATATCCCACTCGCTCACACACACACACACACACACACACACACACACACACACCCTGCTCACTGGAACCTGATCTACAAACTACCTGACTTTAGTTTGCCGAAGCCCCCTGTTCTCCA
>NC_073307.1:87779355-87789752 GCF_027595985.1 Sorex araneus
CCAGCAGGGCTGCACACGCTCAGGCCTTTGCCTGCTTCCACACTGAGCACCGACTGCATACCCTGCTCTTCATAGTCACAGTGAGCGCCGACTGCATACCCTGTTCTTCACCGCCACATTGAGCACCGACTGCATACCCTGCTCTTCAGTCACGCTGAGTGCCTACTGCATACCCTGCTCTTCATAGTCACAGTGAGCGCCAACTGCATACCCTGCTCTTCATAGTCACAGTGAACACCAACTGCACACCCTGCTCTTCACCGCCACACTGAGTGCCTACTGCATACCCTGCTCTTCACAGTCACGCTGAGCGCCGACTGCATACCCTGCTCTCCACAGTCACGCTGAGCGCCGACTGCATACCCTGCTCTTCACAGTCACGCTGAGCGCCGACTGCATACCCTGCTCTTGGCAGTCACACTGAGCACTGACTGCATACCCTGCTTTTCACAGTGACACTGAGCACCTGCTGAATACCCTGCTCTTCATAGTCACACTGAGTGCCCACTGCATACCCTGCTCTTTACATGGTCACACTGAGCATCCACTGCGTACTTTGCTCTTCACATGGTCACACTAATCACCAACTGCATACCCTGTTCTTCAAATGGTCACACTAAGCACCAACTGCATACCTTGCTCTTCACACAGTCACACTGAGCACCTACTGAATACCCTGCTCTTCACAGTCACACTGAGCACCGACTGCATACCTTGCTCTTCACAGTCACACAGAACACCTACTGCATACCCTGCTCTTTACATGGTCACACTGAGCATCGACTGCATACTTTGCTCTTCACATGGTCACACTAAGGACCAACTGCATACCGTGTCCTTCACACACTCACACTGAGCGCCGACTGCATACTCTACTCTTCACAGTCACACTGAGCACTGAATACCCTGCTCTTCACACGCAGCACCAGCTGTATACTCTGCTCTTCACAGGGGCTTCGTGCCCTTTGTGCCTGTCTCCTTGAGCAAGCCCTTCCTGCAGCAAACCCTGAAACTCCACCATGCCTCCAGCAGGGGGCGCTCTCCACAAGCCAGGGGCCAGCCCAGAGCCCTGCTGCAGAGGCCCGCCCACCGCCCACCGCAGGGCCACGCACACCCGCCCAGGCAGGCCCCTCGCGCCCCCTGGCACCCCAGGGTGAGGGAAGCCAAGCTGAGCACAGTGCGGCCCGCGCCACGCCTTCCCCAGCCAGGGTGCTGGCTGGGGCCCCAGTCCCATGCCACCGAGGAACCCTCCCGCACCACCCTCCCCAGACCGGGACGGCTGGCGTGTCTCCGGGGATGCCTGAGCCTTTCTCAGCCTCGCGGGTGGGGGCTCTCCAGCAGTGCTCAGGGGCCACTCTCGGGGAGGTCCAGCTGAGCGGGACGGACCGAGCAATGCCTGGCTCCGGTGACGTATGCGGCACTGCTGAGCTCGAGCAGAGCGGGGGGCTCTACAGAGACACCTGGCGGAGCTTAGGGGGGCTGCGGGGGGCCAACGATGGAGCTCTGGTCCTCGCCCAAGCTCCCGACCCCTCCCCCGCCACCTCCCCGGCTGTGGTCCTGGGGCAGCACAGCGCCGGTCAGCTGACTGCGGGGGCTCCTTCTGCAGAGCCAGGGCGGGAGAAGCCGACACTCGTGGGCGTTCCCCAGCTCGCACCCTGCTTGCTCCCCGTCCCTCGGAGCAGGCTGCCGGGCCCCCCAAAGCTACGGGCCCTTCGGGGGGAAGCACAGGGCCGGCCACATTCAGCCTTTCCCAGGACTGCCCTCGTGCTGATGCGCCAGGAAAGGAGTGTCTGTCCCCTCACAGCCCCCTGGCAGGACCGTCAGACGCCGCCCCCCTCTGACACAGCCCAGGCCCTCTGCAGAGCACTTCAGAGAGCTAGCCCTGGCCGGGAGCCTCGGAACCGGGGCTCAAACGGGGGCATCTCTGAAACGCCCCACGGGGTCCCACTTGGAGAGCTGCTCTGAGCTTGGAAGAGGATGAAGAAATGGGCCCAGGCACCGTGAGGACGGAAAGAGTATCTGAGCGCCACGTGGCTGTATACTTTTCCTGCTCTGGGAGAGACCCAGGGGGCTGCCTGGAGGCGGAGGTTTTGCAGGTGCCTTTGCCTCTGGCCTCTGCCCTACCCCTCCCTTCTCCGGACTGGACTTCCCTCCCCAGCGTTTGCTGTCTGGAAGTAGCACTGCTGGTTACTTCCGTTCTCACTGCTTCCCAACCCATTTCTTCTTCTTCCTTTTTTTTTTTTTTTTTTTTGCTTTTTTGGGTCACACCCGGCAATGCACAGGGGTCACTACTGGCTCTGCACTCAGGAATTACTCCTAGCAGTGCTCGGGAGACCCTATGGGATGCTGGGAATCGAACCCGGGTCAACCGTGTGCAAGGCAAACGCCCTCCCCGCTGTGCTATCGCTCCAGCACCCCCCAACCCACTTCTTTTCTTCTTTAACAATTTTTTGGGGGATGAGGACACCCCCAGAGGTGCTCAGGGCCTTCCCCACTGTACTATCTCTTTGGCCAAGACAAAATGGGCCCATTATACTCACAATGACAGCATCCTTAGAAGCACTCCCCACACACCCATAATTGCACACCCGGAAGTGTCTCTTCATATCCGTGCTGCGGGGGGACCTCCTGCCACTCCCCCTCACTCCCAGGCTGGACCTCAGCGCTAACCCCGCTGGGCAGTCAGCAAACGGTTCCAGAAAAGCAGCACCAGCCACCGCCAGCCAAGTGCAATCCAGCCCCGGGAGTGTGGCAGCGATGCCAACTCATCTACCCAGCTCCGGGGTGGCAGGAATCTACTGAGAACAACTTGGGAACAAGGACCCTCACCCTCACCCCGGCGACCCTCCGCCCTGCCCCCTTGCTCCTCCATGGGGCAGTACATGCACTGGACACGGGAGATCCCACTAGCTCCGGGCACAGGCAGGGGCGGCAGCGGCGTCGGGAGGCTGGCAGGGCGTGTGCACAGCGCTGAGCAGACGCGCTCCGGATAGGGGACAGGGCGCGCGCGGGCACCCACCGCAGAAATCGGGTTCCCGCCAGCCGATGTGCACGCCTTTGCGCGCGCACGCCGCGGCGTAGCTGGCCACCGCGTCGCACACGCAGTCCTTGCCGTCGGCGCAGGAGCACACGTCGAAGCGGCAGTTGCGCAGGTAGGGCTGGGGGCCCACGGCCGCGTGGCAGGCTTCGAACCTGGCGGACGTCAGGATCGCGCAGGCCTCCTCGGCGAACCTGGCTGGAGAAGGGTGGGAGAGAGGAGGAAGCTGGGGAGGGGGCCGGGAGGACTCTGCCATGCCCCCTCCAGGCTGGCCCCCAGTGACCCTTAGTCCAGCTTCTCCCTGGACAGAACATTCTGCAAAATAATAATAATAAAGAAACCATTTCTCTTGGTTCCCGGAATCGCAGTGATTTTTTTCTTTTTGGGTCAAACCCGGCATTGCACAGCAGTTACTCCTGCCTCTGCACTCAGGAATTACTCCTGGCGGTGCTCAGGGGACCCTATGGGATTCTGGGAATCGAACCCAGGTCTGCCGTATGCAAGGCAAAAGCCCTCCCCGCTGTGCTATCGCTCCAGCGCCCAGTGATATTCTGGAAGTCTCTTATGCAATGAATTATGTCAAACCCAATTCAGAAAGTATATGGACTGCCGATGGAAAAAAAAATTCACTGGGGGCTGGAGAGATAGCACAATGGGTTGGGCGTTTGCCTTGCATGCAGACAATAATAGTGAGTTCTCTATGGAAATATTGAAGGTATTCAAAGTATAGAGACAATAAAGTGAAGATCATTAGCTACTTAGGAGGGGGTGGGTCGGAGGGGGGTATATTGGGGTTCTTGGTGGTGGAACATGTGCACTGGTGAAGGGATGGGGGTTTAATCATTATATGACTGAGACTTAAACCTGAAAGCTTTGTATTTTTTTCACTGTGATTCAATAAAATAAAAATTAATAATAATAATAATAATACAGAATCCTGGAGCCGGAGAGATAGTACAGCATGTAGGGCGCTTGCCTTGCGTGCATCTGATCTGGGTTTGATCCCGGACACCGCATGCAGACCCCCGAGCTCGCCAGCAGTGATCCCTGAGCTCAGGTCAAGGAGTAAGCCCTGGGCACCCCCAGGGTGGGGCGCTTCCCCCACAAAACACCGACCAGGGGGCTGGAGCGATAGCACAGCGGGGAGGGCGTTTGCCTTGCACGCAGCCGACCCAGGTTCAATTCCCAGCATCCCATAGGGTCCCCTGAGCACCGCCAGGGATAATTCCTGAGTGCAGAGCCAGGAGTAGCCCCTGAGCATCGCCGGGCGTGACCCCCTCCCCGCAAAAAGCCAAAAAAACACGGGCCAGGTGGAGGCCAGGCTTACCACACCCCCCCCCCACCCCGAGCGCGCGCCCCCCCAGTCCACCTACTCTGGCGCGGATTGAGCGCGCAGGGGTCGCTGGGCTGCCGGGGCAGGTCCTCGCAGTCGGCGTGCAGCTTCCAGGCGTTGCCAAAGTCCTCCACCAGCGGCTCCACCAGGCCCGCGGGCGTCAGGAAGTCGTCGCCGCGGTTGCCGTTGTAATTCCCGCAAAGGCCGCACGTGCGCCCAGCGAAGACGGGGGAGAGCTGCGGGGGGGGGGGGGGTGGGGAAAGGGGCGCCCTGGAGCCGCTGCCCGCGCCTTTCCCGCCCAGGGGGAGGAGATGGGTTTCACGAGAAATGCCCCGTGAAGCATCAGTAGAGAAAATCTGGACGCCCCAGCTAAGCTCCCCAGACTCTGGCATGGAGAGGGGGCGATCTGGACTGCAAGAGGCGCAAGGGGCGTCAGCGCCCCCAACTCTGGGCTGCTGGGACGGGCGGAGGTGCCAGGATCCTGTTATTTAGGGAGAGAGACTGCGTAGGAGGAGAGAAGCCCGGGGTTCGGCCGGCCGCAGATCCCCCGCCCCCCCCCCCCACAACTGAGTATAATAACCAGGAGGGCGGGGCGGGAGGGATAGCTCAGCGGGGAGGGCACTTGTCTTGCACGCGAACTTCCCAGGTTTGATCCCGGCATCCCATATGGTCCCCCAAGCACCTCCAGGAGTCATTCCTGAGTGCAGAGCCAGGAGGAACCCCTGAGCATCGCTGGGTGTGACCCAAAAAGAAAAAAAAAAAAGAAGAAAAAACAGGAAGGCGATGAGTTACTGGGGGCTGAGTCTAGACCCGCAGTATCAGACCCACACACTTCTCGCATTCGGTGGCCAAGAACAAGTTCCTACCGCGCAAGAAAGATCAGAGGGTAGGAGGGAGCTTGCCTTGCACACCCGCCACCTGGGTCCGATCCCCAGCATCCCACAGGGTCCCCTGAGCCTCACCAGGAGTGATCCCTGAGCACTGTGACAGGAGTCAGTCCCGAGCACAATTGGGTGCGGCTCCAAAAAATAGAGGAAGGCCAAGTTTCACCTCGTTGTCCTGAGCACCCAGGAAAGGGACTTGAGGACGGGGCGGGGGAATGGGGGAAAGTCGGGGCATCCAGGGGGTGCACCAGATTCTAGGCTGGTATCTCCTCCACTCCCCAGAGCCCAGAGCACCCTCTGGGGCCCTTGGGAACTCGAGTCCCACTTTTGAGGCGTAGCTGGGGGCCCCTGCAGCTTCCTGCAGAGAGCTGGCGGGTGCAGCTGAGCCTGGGACTGAGGGTAATTGACAAGACTGAAACCTCTCAGGCTGATCCCTAGCCCACAGGCAGCCCGCCTCTCTTCCAGATCTTTCCCAAGGGGGCAATACCCCACCCCCCCAGCCCTAGAGAGTGTGGGAAGATCCAGGCGGGTGAGGGCAGGTAGAGGTCTAGGTGCCACTGGGGGGCTTCCTGTTTGCTTAGAGAAGGTAGATTTCCAGGGCTGCTCAGCTTCCCCCCCCCACCTCAAAACGGGGTGATAGACAAGGACAGTAGATACAAGGGCCAGGGGGACTGACCCATAGCTGGAGACTGCTTCATGAGCGGAGGGGAGAAGGTAGATGGAATAGAGAAGGGATCACTGAGAAAATGGGAGATGCGTGCCGAAAGTAGATAATGGACCAAACATGATGACCTCTCAGTGTCTGTGTTGCAAGCCATAATACCCCAAAGTAGAGAGAGTATGGGGAATATTGTCTGCCATGGAGGCAGGGGGAGGGCGGGAAAGGGGGGGTCACTGTCACTGTCATCCCATTGCTCATCGATTTGTTGAGTGGGCATCAGTAACGTCTATCATTGAGAGACTTATTGTTACTGTTTTTGGCATATCCAATATGCACAGGTAGCTTGCCAGGCTCTGCCATGCGGGTGGGATACTTTCGGTACCTTGCCAGGCTCTCCGAGAGGGGTGGAGGAATCGAACACGGGTCGGCCACGTGAAAGGCGAACGCCCTACCCACTGTGCTATCGCTCCAGCCCAAGCGGGGGGTGGGTATACTGGGGATATTGGTGGTGGGGAATGTGCACTGGTGGAGGGATGGGTGTTTGATCATTGTGAGATTGTAACCCACACATGAAAACTTGTAACTATCTCACGGTGATCTGATAAAATTTTTTTAAAAAGAAAAAAAAAACCCGAGGTGATAGACAAGTGGCCTCCAGTTCCCTAGCCAGGGGTTCTTAACTGTTTTGCACTCGTGACCCTTTTTGCCCCCCAAAATGCAGCAGGGACCAGCGCTGCCAGAAACACCTCAGATTTCTCATGCAGTTGATTTTGGGGGGTTTATTTTTGGTCCCGAGCCTGTGGGAATCTTTTTCCATTTGCCAAATGTGCAAGTCCCCGCATTCAGCTGCATTTCCCGACAGGGGGTCATGACCCACCGTGAAAGAAGAAGGGAGGGGAAAGAGGAAGGTTCCAGGCCTTTAGGAACTGTATCCAAGTAACTGCAGTTGGCAAGGGGTCACAGAGACAGCACAGTGAACAGGGCACTTGCCTTGTGTGCAGCTGACCCTGGTTCAATCTCCGGCATCCCATATGCTCCCTGAGCACTGAGCCAGGAGTCAGCCCTGAGCACTGCCAGGTATGCCCCCTGCCCCATCCTCGTCAGGATGGAGAGGCCGGGCTATCAGCTTTCCTGTTTGTTCTAGAAAGACCAAGTGGCTACACCAGGCCTTTCCTCCTTCCCAACTTCCAGTGGGAATCCTGCCCCCACCCCACCCCCTCTCAGGATGTACGGGGTGGATTGCCTTGTTTGCTTTATCCCAGCTCACTCTCCTCTAGGATTCGGACTCGGTCGGGGGGGATCCACTCTCTGCTGTGGCCTCCGCCCCTCCAGCAGTGCCCGTGGGCCCTTCAGAAATAGGTGCTGAAGCAATGAAGACTTGGCAGGAGGAGGAGTAGGGGGAGGGGGAGGAGGGGAAGGGGAGGGGGAGGAGGAGGAGAGGGGAGGGGGATGTCCTGGCCCAGTTGCCAGTGGGGGCAAGTCCTGCAGACCCCAGGGCCCCTGTGTGGCATGGAAGTGAAGGAGAATGTGGGGGCAGGAGAGCACAGCAGACAGGAGTTGAGAAATAGGAGTTTGGGGTCTCATATGGGTCACCAAGTCACCAGGTAGCCAGAGGAACTTCCTGTCCAGAAACCAAGGTCCTCTCTTTAGTTCCAACTGCAGAGGAGGGGGCCAGAGAGATGGTACAGCAGGGAGGGCGTTTGCCTTGCACGCGGCTGACCCGGGTTCGATCCCCAGCATCCCACAGGGTCCCCCGAGGAATGACCGCCAGGAGTGATTCCTGAGTGCAGAGCCAGGAGGAACCCCTGAGCATCATCAGGTGTGATCCAGAGAGAGAGAGAAAAAATCCAACTGCAAAGGAGGGGTTGACCGGATCCCCAAAACGTTCCTGTTCCACAGCCTGTCCGAAGGTGGACTCTGTGACCACGTTGTGACTCTAGAATTCTCTCAGGGCTCTCGAGAAAGGGCAGCTGCCACAGCAGGAGGAGGCCCAGGTCTCAGGGGGACGTCACACCCCCTGTATAGGGTCATGTACCTCGGAGCTTGGGAACACAGACCTCAGGCTGCAGAAAGCACCTAGACCCTCGCTTCTTCAACCGTGGGTCCCTAGGGGTCACATAACTGAAGGGGGGTTGGGGTGGTCACAGGAAATCTTTAAAATTTCTGTATTATTATCAGGCCGCATGGCAGAACCTGGCAAGCCACCCGTGGCATATTCGATTTGCCAAAGACACTAACAATAAGTCTCACAGTGGAGACGTTACTGGTGCCCGCTCAAGCAAATCAATGAACAACCCGAGGACAGTGATACAGTGATATTATTATCAGGAAATGTTTGCCTTCTTTGTTAGTTTTGGAGGCCACACCGGGCAGTGCTCAGGGGTTCCTCCTGGTTCCATGCTCAGCTTCATTCCTGGTGGTGTTCAGGGGATCTTATGTGGCACCAGCGAGGACCAGGGATCGAACTGGGATACATACATGGCTACATGCAAAGCAAGTGCCTTAACCACTGAGCCATCTCTCTGGCCCCGTGTCTGATTGTACACCTATTTTATATGCAGGCATAGCTGGGGTGACAGGGAAAATAATTCAAAGGGGGAAAAAAAGGGTCATGAGTGGGAAAAGATGAAGAAGACTTTCTCTGGATCAGGAGGACTCAAAAGTGGGACCCTGAGGCCCCCGGGTGGGGTCGCTCCCTACCAGGTGGAAACTCTTTGCTGAGACCCTGAGGCGGGTCCTGGAGGCCTCGTCATTTGGGTTTTTCCCTCTCATTGTCTTTCAAGCTCACAATGGAATTTTCTAGAGGCAATGGGACAAGTAAATATTCCCCGAGATTGGAAGCAGGAGAAGTGAGTGCAGCTGCCCGCCCTGGCGCCAGCCGGAAAGGAATCCGCAGCTACGCCAGGAGGCGACCCTGCTCACCGCTTATTCTTGTTTTGGAAACCGGTTCTCTCATCCCCACCCAAAAAAAAGTCGTTTGCTCTAGGGGGGCGGAGGGGAGGGAGAGGGAGTTGGACCACATCCGCAGCAGCCAGGGGCCACTTCCGGCTCAGCTGGGGACGAGCCTAGCGGTGACGGTGGACAGGATCAGCCGAGGTTGACTGCACACCATGCACGTGCCGTGCGTCAGTCCCGAGCCATCTGACTTCTTCTTTTTCTTTTTTCTTTTTTTGTTTGCTTTTTGGGTGACACCCGGGGATGCTCAGCGGTTACTCCTGGCTCTGCACTCAGAAACTACTCCTGGCAGTGCTCAGGGGACCCTATGGGATGCTGGGAATCGAACCCGGGTTGGCCACGTGCAAGGCAAACGCCCTCCCCGCTGTGCTCTCGCTCCAGCCCCACTTCTTATCATCACTGTTTCTCACTGTTGTTTTTCTCGGGCCCCCATCTAGTGAGACTCTGGGCTTACTCCCGGCTTAGCACTCAGGACTTACCACTCCTGATATTGCTCAGGTGACCATCCAGGTTGCCAGGGATCGAACCCGGGTCACGGGCTGTATGCAAAGCAAATTCCCTACCTGCTATCTGATAGCTCCAGCCCCTGTCTTGACGTTGTTCCCCGCCCCACCCCCATCCCCAGGAATCCACTACGACACAGGTCAGAAGCCTCTGATTTCATTTCTCACTTGGTCCATACTGAGAAATGGAAGCCTCAGAAACCTCGGGAACTGTAGAGAGGCAGAGAGAGGGGGCAGGGAGGGCGGGGGAAGGGGGACTGGGGGTGCAGACCAGAGAGAAGCTGTTGTCTCGCCCCCCCACACAATGGGGTGGAGAAAATCAGACTCATAACCCAAGTTCCCTGCACCCAGATGACTGCAAAGCATCCGTGACCACAGCAGTGAGGGAAACTTCCCCAGAAAGGACGCATCTCACGGGGACACAGAAGTCAGCAGGGCTGCTCTCCCAATAGGACTCCAGGGCAGAGAGGCCCAGGGGCGGGGGCGGGGGCGGGGAGGTCCCCGAGGTCCCCTAGAGGGTGACAATGTAGACTCCTCCTCCACATAGGACTGATAGGGTCTCTGCAAAGAGTCCCCCACCCCCGGGTGAGAGGGGAGGGAGCCACTGTCCCCTAGGGGCAGCCAATCCAAGTCCTCCCCATCCCACAGTCTACCAGCTGTGTGAGCCCCCAGCGGGGAGTGGCGGGGAGGAATCCCAATAGCTCCGTGCCCCCTACCAGGGGGCAGGTACCCAGGAGAGAGTAGGGGGGACCCACCTTCACCAGCAGCGTCCCGCGGCCATCCCAGTCCACCTGCAGGTCCTCCCCGTAGCTGAGGCGCACAGAGGCCATCACGGTGTGCAGGATGCGGAGGTCACCTGGACCGGGGACAGGACAGGACTCAGAGGGGGCACGGGGCGGGGGAGGGGAGGGAGCCTGCCATTCCCAGTCCTGCCACCAGAGGGCGGTGCAGGCTCTGCTCTCTGCTGCCACCAGCCCTGAAAGCCACCCAGGGTGGAACCGAGGGAGGCGCCACACCCCGTGCC